>NC_143162.1:20393636-20545151 GCF_047325235.1 Durio zibethinus | reverse complement strand
CATCAAACCTCGAGAACTCACACCCCCTTAAAGAGCATTTGAGATTTTGCAGGTTTGCTGCCATTAGCCAGTAAAGTGTTTGAAATGGGGACACTTTTTTCAAATGGTCAAAAAATCTTGTACACTTCGAGTTTTTAGCTGAACTTTTTTATGCACGCCATAAAAAATACAAGGATCCCGTCTACCATGTTTGGGGCCAAAACACCTTTTGAAAAAATTTTAAAAAATCTCGAACCGTAAAATTTTTTGAAAATTGTGAAAAATAGAAAACGAGTCGTCTTGCCATGAAACTTCACGTGAAGGCTTAAGGGACCATTGTATGAATTTACACGCCATAAAAATGGCATTGGCACATAGAAATATGAAGATGTGCCTAAACCCACCTACCACGCTATCGATCCACGGCTTGCGCATCCCGTCTCTTTGGCAGACGAAGTGTCCGTTCGCCTGCCCGTCCGCTCATTTCGTCAGTTGGCTCAGGCATACGAAGTTCATTCCCAGTCTAAGATCAGACCAGATCGAGGGTTGTGGTAGCAGGATCGGTAGCACACAGAGTGGGAACAGATCGATCCTCGTCTTGCGCATCCCATCCCTCTGGTCGGTTGAGCACCCGCACGCTCCTTTCAGGCTTGACTTAGGCAAACGGAGTTCATTCCCAGTCTAAGCATACGGAGTTCATTCCCAGTCTAAGATCAGACCGAACCGAGGGTTGCGGCAGCACATGCTGGGCTCGGCCATGTGCTGCTGTCGGATTTTTCTTCATCGACGTACCATCGTCGAAGCATCATCAGAGAACCTAACCGACGATATTGGGTTTTTGACGATCGGGGGGGCCGGGGGGTGTGTACACATGATGTGCGATGGGTGCTGGTACTTGGCCCTTATATTGGCCCCCTATCCGTCATCAAACCTCAAGAACTCACACCCCCTTAAAGAGCATTTGAGATTTTACAGGTTTGCTGCCAGTAGCCATTAAAGTGTCCGAAGTGGAGACACGTTTTTTAAATGGTCACAAAATCTTGTACACTTCGAGTTTTTAGCTGAATTTTTTTGTGCAAGCCAACAAAAATACAAGGATCACATCCACCTAGTTTGGGTTCAAAACTCCTTCTGAAAAAATTGTAAAAAATCTCGAACCGCAAAAAGTTTTGAAAATCATGAAAAATAGAAAATGGGTCGTCTTGCCATAATACTTCACGTGAAGGCTTAAGGGACCATTGTATGAATTTACAAGCCAGAAAAATGGCATTGGCATGCAAAAATATGAAGATGTGCCTAAACCCACCTACCACCCTATTGATCCACGGCTTGCGCATCCTGTCTCTCTGACCGACGTAGTGCCCGCCCGCCTGTCCGCCCGTACGTTTCATCGGCTGGTTTAGGCATACGGAGTTCATTCCTAGTCTAAGATCAGACCAGACCGAGGGTTGTGGTAGAAGGATCGGCAGCACGTAGAGGGGCACCCGACCGATCCTCGGCTTGTGCATCCCGCCCCTCTAGCCGGCTGAGCACCCGCACACTCATTTGGTGTGTTGACTTAGGCATACAGAGTTCATGCCCAGTCTAAGCATACGGAGTTCATTCCCAGTCTAAGATCAGACCGGACCGAAGGTGGCGGCAGCACATGCTAGGCTCGGGCATGTGCTGGTACCACATTTTTCTTCGTCGGTGCACCATTGCCGGAGCATCGCTGGAGAACCTGATCGGGGGCCTTGGCGTTCCGGCGATCGGAGGGGTCGGGGGGGGTGTGCGCACATGATGTGCGATGGGTGCTGGTACTTGGCCCTTATATTGGCTCCCTATCCCTCATCAAACCTGAAGAACTCACACCCCCTTAAAGAGCATTTGAGATTTTACAGGTTTGCTGCCAGTAGCAATTAAAGTGTTTGAAATGGGTACACTTTTTTCAAATGGTCACAAAATCTTGTCCACTTCAAGTTTTTAGCTGAATTTTTTTGTGCAAGTGAACAAAAATAGAAGAGTCATGTCTACCAAGTTTGGGGCCAAAACTCCTTTCAAAAAATTTTTAAAAAATCCCGAACCGCAAAAACTTTTGAAAATCGTGAAAAATAGAAAACGAGTCATCTTGCCGTGAAACTTCACATGAAAGCTTAAGGGACCATTGTATGAATTTACAAGAAATAAAAATGGCATTGGCACATAGAAATATGAAGATGATCCCAAACCTACCTACCACCCTATCGATCCACGGCTTGCGCATCCCGTCTCTCTGCCGACGTAGTACCCGCCTGCCCGTCGGCTCGTTTGGTCGGTTGGCTTAGGCATACGGAGTTCATTCCCAGTCTAAGATCGAACCAGACTAAGGGTTATGGCAGCAAGATCAGCAGCACGTAGAGGGGCACCCGATCGATCCTCGGGTTGCGCATCCCGCCCTTCTGGCCTGCTGAGCGCCCGCACGCTCGTTTCGTGGGTTGACTTAGGCATACGGAGTTCATTCCCAGTCTAAGATCAGATCGGACTGAGGGTTGCGGTAGCACATGCTGGGCTTGGGCATGTATTGGTGCCATATTTTCTTTGTCGGGTAACCATCGCTGGAGCGTCGTCAGAGTACCTGATCGGCCGCATTGGGGTTCCGATGATCGGGGGGGCTGGGGGGTGTGCGCACATGATGTGCGATGGGTGCTGGTACTTGGCCCTTATATTGGCCCTCTATCCCTCATCAAACCTCGAGAACTCACACCCCCTTAAAGAGCATTTGAGATTTTACAGGTTGCTGCCAATAGCCATTAAAGTGTCAGAAATGGGGACACTTTTTTCAAATGGTCACAAAATCTTGTACACTTCGAGTTTTTAGCTGAATTTTTTTGTGCATGCCAACAAAAATACAAGGATCACATCTACCAAGTTTGGGTTTAAAACTCCTTCCAAAATAAAATCCTGAACCGCAAAAATTTCAAAAATCATGAAAAATAGCAAACGAGTCGTCTTGCCATGAAACTTCACGTGAAGGGTTAAGGGACCATTGTATGAATTTACAAGCCGTAAAAATGGCATTGGCACGTAAAAATATGAATATATGCCTAAACTCACCTACCACCCTATTGATCCACGGCTTGCGCATCCCGTCTCTCACGCCGGCGTAGTGCCCGCTCGCCTGCCAGCCCGCTCGTTTTGTTGGTTCGCTTAGGCATACGAAATTCATTCCCAGTCTAAGATCAGACCGAACTGAGGGTTGCGACAGCAGGATCGACAGCATGTAGAGTGGGACCCGATCGATCCCCGGCTTGCAAATCCCGCCCCTCTGGCCGGCTGAGTGCCCGTACACTCGTTTCGTGGGTTGACTTACGCAGACGGAGTTCATTCCCAGTCTAAAAATACGGAGTTCATTCCTAGTCTAAGATCGGACCGGATCGAGGGTTGCGGCAGCACATGCTGGGCTCGAGCATGTGCTGGTGCCACATTTTTCTTCGCAAGAGCATCGTCAGAGAACATGACCGACGGCATTGGGGTTCCGACGATCGGGGGGGCCGGGGGGTGTGCGCACATGATGCGCGATGGGTGCTGGTACTTGGCCCTTATATTGTCCCCCTATCCCTCATCTAACCTTGAGAACTAACACCCCCTTACAGGTTTGCTGCCAGTAGCCATTAAAGTGTCTGAAATAGCCAACTACCACCCTATCGATCCACGGCTTGCGCATCCCGTCTCTCTGGCCGATGTAGTGTCCGCCCGCCAGCCCGCTCGCTCGTTTCGTCGGTTGGCTTAGGCATACGGAGTTCATTCCCAGTCTAAGATGAGACCGGATCGAGGGTTGTGGTAGCAGGATCGACAGCAAGCTGAGGGGGACCCGATCGATCCTCGGCTTGTGCATCCCGCCCCTCTGGCCGGTTGAGCGCCGACACGCTCGTTTCATGGGTTGACTTAGGCATACGGAGTTCATTCATAGTCTAAGCATATGGAGTTCATTCCCAGTCTAAGATCAGACCGGACCGAGGGTTGCGACAACACATATTGGGCTAGGGCATGTGTTGGTGCCGTATTTTTCTTCGCCGGGGCACCTTCGCCAGAGTATCGCCGGAGAACCTGACCGACGGCATTGGGGTTCTGGCGATCATGGGGGCCGGGGGGTGTGCGCACATGATGTGCGATGGGTGCTGGTACTTGGCCCTTATATTGGCCCCCTATCCCTCATCAAACCTCGAGAACTAACACCCCTTAAAGAGCATTTGAGATTTTATAGGTTTGCTGCCAGTAGCCATTAAAGTGTCTGAAATAGGGACACTTTTTTCAAATGGTCACAAAATCTTGTACATTTCGAGTTTTTAGCTGAATGTTTTTGTGCATGCCAACAAAAATAAAAGGATCACGTCTACCAAGTTTGGGGCCAAAACTCCTTCCGAAAAAATTTTAAAAAATCCCGAACCGTAAAAAGTTTCAAAAATCACGAAAAATAAAAAACGAGTCGTCTGGCCTTGAAGCTTCACGTAAAGGCTTAAAGGACCATTGTATGAATTTACAAGCCTTAAAAATGGCATTGGCACGTAGAAATATGAAGATGTGCCTAAGCCCAGCTACCACCCTATCGATCCATGGCTTGCACATCTCGTCTCTCTGGCCGGTGTAGTGCTCGACCGCCCACCCGCCTGCCCGCTCGTTTAATCGGTTGGCTTAGGCATACGGAGTTCATTCCCAGTCTAAGATTGGACCAGACTGAGGGTTACGGCAGCAGGATCGACAGCACGCAGAGGGTGACCCGACCGATCCCCGGCTTGCGCATCCCGCCCCTCTGGCCGACTGAGCGCCCGCACGCTTGTTTCATGGGTTGACTTAGGCATAAGGAGTTCATTCCCAGTCTAAGCATACGGAGTTCATTCCCAGTCTAAGATTGGACCAGACCGAGGGTTGCGACAGCACATGCTAGGCTCAGGCAGGTGCTGGTGCCGGATTTTTCTTCGCCAGGGCACCATCACCGGAGCATCACCGGTGAACCTGACCGGTGGCATTAGGGTTCCAGCGATCGGGGGGGCCAGGGGGTGCGCGCACATGATGTGCGATGGGTGCTGGTACTTAGCCCTTATATTGGCCCCCTATCCCTCATCAAACCTCGAGAGCTCACAGCCCCTTAAAGAGCATTTGAGATTTTACAGGTTTGCTACCAGTAGCCATTAAAGTGTCTGAAATGGGGACACATTTTTCAAATGGTCACAAAATCTTGTACACTTCGAGTTTTTAGCTGAATTTCTTTTTGCATGCCAACAAAAATAGAAGGATCACGTCTACCAAGTTTGGGGCCAAAACTCCTTCCAAAAAAATTTTAAAAAATCTCGAATCGTAAAAAGTTTTGAAAATCATGAAAAAGAGAAAACGAGTCGTCTCACCATGAAACTTCACGTGAAGGCTTAAGGGACCATTGTATGAATTTACAAGCCATGAAAATGGCATTGGCACGTAGAAATATGAAGATGTGCCTAAAACCACCTACCACCCTATCGATCCACGGCTTGCGCATCCCGTCTCTCTGGCCGACGTAGTGCCCGCCCACCCGTCCGCCCGCTCGTTCCATCGGTTGGCTTAGGCATATGGAGTTCATTCCCAGTCTAAGATCGGATCGGATCGAGGGTTCCAGCAGCAAGATTGGCAGCACGCAGATGGGGACCCGTTCGATCCCTGGCTTGCGCATCCCGCCCCTCTGGCAGGCTGAGCGCCCGCATGCTCATTTCGTGGGTTGGCTTAGGCATACGAAGTTCATTCCCAGTCTAAGCATTCGGAGTTCATTCCCAGTCTAAGATCGGACCGGACCGAAGATTGTGATAGCACATGCTGGGCTCAGGCATGTGCTGGTGCCGCATTTTTCTTCCTCGGGGCACCATCGTCGGAGCATCGTCGGAGAACCTGACCGGCGACATTGGGGTTCCGGTGATCGGGGGGGCCGAGGGGTGTGCGCACATGATGTGCGATGGGTGCTGGTACTTGGCCCTTATATTAGCCCCCTATCCCTCATGAAACCTCGAGAACTAACACCCCCTTAAAGAGCATTTGAGATTTTATAGGTTTGCTGCGAGTAGTCATTAAAGTGTCTGAAATGGGGACACTTTTTTCAAATGGTCACAAAATCTTGTACACTTCGAGTTTTTAGCTGAATGTTTTTGTGCACGCCAACAAAAATAAAAGGATCACGTCTACCAAGTTTGGGGCCAAAACTACTTCAAAAAAAATTTTAAAAAATCTCAAACCGTAAAAAGTTTCAAAAATCGTGAAAAATAGAAAATGAGTTGTCTAGCCATGAAACTTCATGTAAAGGCTTAAAGGACCATTGTATAAATTTACAAGCTTTAAAAATGGCATTGGCACGTAAAAATATGAAGATGTGCCTAAACCCACCTACCACCCTATCGAACCATGGCTTGCGCATCTCATCTCTCTGGTCGACGTGGTGCTCACCCGCCCACCCGTCTGCCTGCTCATTTCGTTGGTTGGCTTAGGCATACGGAGTTTATTCCCAGTCTAAGATCAGACCGGACCGAGGGTTGTGGCAGCAGGATCGATAGCACGCAAAGAGGGACCCGGTCGATCCCTGGCTTGCGCATCCCGCCCCTCTGGCCGGCTAAGCGCCCGTACGCTTGTTTCATGGGTTGACTTAGGCATACAAAGTTCATTCCCAGTCTAAGCATACGGACTTCATTCCCAGTCTAAGATTGGACCGGACCGAGGGTTGAGACAGCACATGCTGGGCTCGAGCAGGTGCTAGCGCCGTATTTTTCTTCGTTGGTTGGCTTAGGCATACGGAGTTCATTCCCAGTCTAAGATCAGATCAGACCGAGGGTTGCAGTAGCAAGATCGGCAGCACGCAGAGGGGGACCTGGCCTATCCCCGACTTGCGCATCCCGCCCTTTTGACTGGCGTAGTTCCTGCCCCCCCGCCCACCAGCTCATTTCGTTGGTTGGCTTAGGCATACAGAGTTCATTCCCAACCTAAGATCGGACTGGACTGAGGGTTGCGGTAGCAGGATCGGTAGCATGCAGAGGGGGACCCGTCGATCCCCGGTTTGTGCATCCCGCCCCTCTGGCCGGTTGAGCGCCCATACACTCGTTTCGTGGGTTGACTTAGGCATACGGAGTTCATTCCCAGTCTAACATCAGACCGGACCGAGGGTTGCGACAGCACATGCTGGGCTCGGGCATGTGCTAGTGCCACTTTTTTCTTCACCGGGGCACCATCGTCGGAGAACCTGACTGACGACATTGGGGTTCCGACGATCGGGGGGGCCGGGGGGTGTGTGCCCATGATGTACGATGGGTGCTGGTACTTGGCTCTTATATTGGCCCCCTATCCCTCATCAAACCTCGAGAACTCACACCCTCTTAAAGAGCATTTGAGATTTTACAGGTTTATTGCCAGTAGTCATTAAAGTGTCTGAAATGGGGACACTTTTTTCAAATGGCCACAAAATCTTGTACACTTCAAGTTTTTAGCTGAATTTTTTTGTGCATGCCAAGAAAAATACAAGGATCACGTCTACCAAGTTTGGGGCCAAAACTCCTTCAGAAAAAATTTTAAAAAATCCCGAACCAGAAAAAGTTTCAAAAATCTTAAAAAATAGAAAACGAGTCGTCTTGCCATGAAACTTCATGTGAAGGCTCAAGGGACCATTGTTTGAATTTACAAGCCATAAAAATGGCATTGGCATGCAGAAATATGAAGATGTGCCTAAACCCACCTACCACCCTATCGATCCACAACTTGCACATCCCGTCTCTTTGGCCGGTATAGTGCCCGACCGCCCGCTAATTTCGTCGGTTGGCTTAGGCATACGCAGTTCATTCCCAGTATAAGATCAGACTAGATCGAGGGTTACGGCAGCAGGATCAATAGCACGCAGTGGGGGACCCGGTCGATCCCCGGCTTGCGCATCCCGCCCCGCTGGCCAGCTGCGCGCCCGCACGCTTGTTTCGTGGGTTGACTTAGGCATAAGGAGTTCATTCCCGGTGTAAGCATACGGAGTTCATTCCCAGTCTAAGATCAGATCGGACCAAGGGTTGCGACAGCACATGCTGTGCTCAGGCATGTGCTGGTGCCACATTTTTCTTCATCGGGGCACCATCACTGGAGTATCGCCGGAGAACCCGATCGGTGGCAATGGGGTTCCGGCGATCGGGGGGTCGGGGGGGTGTGCGCACATGATGTGCGATGGGTGCTGGCACTTGGCCCTTATATTGGCCCCCTATCCCTCATCAAACCT
The DNA here is from genome assembly GCF_047325235.1 of Durio zibethinus. Taxonomy (NCBI): domain Eukaryota; kingdom Viridiplantae; phylum Streptophyta; class Magnoliopsida; order Malvales; family Malvaceae; genus Durio; species Durio zibethinus. The sequence continues at coordinate 20,536,951 of NC_143162.1, read as the reverse complement.
TCAGAACTCACACCCCCTTAAAGAGCATTTGAGATTTTACAGGTTTGCTGCTAGTAGCTATTAAAGTGTTTGAAATGGGGACACTTTTTTCAAATGGTCACAAAATCTTGTACACTTCGAGTTTTTGGCTGAATTTTTTTGTGCACAAGAACAAAAATACAAGGATCCTGTCTACCAAGTTTGAGGCAAAAACTCCTTCTGAAAGAATTTTAAAACATCCTGAACCAGAAAAAGTTTCAAAAATCATGAAAAATAAAAAACGAGTCGTCTTGCCATGAAACTTCACGTCAAGGCTTAAGGGACCATTGTATGAATTTACAAGCCATAAAAATGGCATTGGCACTAAGAAATATGAAGATGTGGCTAAACCCACCAACCAGCCTATCGATCCGCGGCTTGCGCATCCCGTCTCTCTGGTCGGCGTAGTGCCTGCCCGTTCGCCTGCCTGCTCGTTTCGTCAGTTGGCTTAGGCATACGAAGTTCATTCCCAGTCTAAGATTGAACTGGAATGAAGGTTGCGGTAGTAGGATCAGCAGCACACAGAGAGGGACCCGGTCTATCCCCGGCTTGCGCATCCTGCCCCTCTAGCTACCTGAGCGCCCTCACGCTCATTCCGTGGGTTGACTTAGGCATACGGAGTTCATTCCCAGTCTAAGAATACGGAGTTCATTCCCAGTCTAAGATCAGATCGGACCGAGGGTTGCGGCAGCATATGCTGGGCAAGGGCATGTGCTGGTGTCGCATTTTTCTTCACCAGGGCACCATCGTCGGAGCATCGCTGGGGAACCTGACCGGTGGAATTGGGGTTCCGACGATCGGGGGGGCCGGGGGGGTGTGCGCACATGATGCGCGATGGGTGCTGGTACTTGGCCCTTATATTAGCCCCCTATCCTTCATCAAACCTTGAGAACTCACTCCCCTTTAAAGGGCATTTGAGATTTTACAGGTTTGCTACCAATAGCCATTAAAGTGTTTGGAATGGGGACACTTTTTTCAAATGGTCACAAAATCTTGTACACTTCAAGTTTTTAGCTGAATTTTTTTATGAATGCCAACAAAAATACAGGGATCACATCTACCAAGGTTGGGGCCAAAACTCCTTCCAAAAAAATTTTAAAAAATCCCGAACCAGAAAAAGTTTCGAAAATCTTGAAAAATAGAAAACGAGTCGTCTTGCCATGAAACTTCACGTGAAGGCTCAAGGGACCATTGTATGAATTTACAAGCTATAAAAATGGCATTGGAATGCAGAAATATGAAGATGTGCCTAAACCCACCTACCACCCTATCGATCCACGAGTTGCGCATCCCGTCTCTTTGGCCGGCATAGTGCCTGCCTGCCTGCCCGCCCGCTCGGTTCATTGGTTGGCTTAGGCATACGGAGTTCATTCCTAGTCTAAGATTGGACCAGATTGATGGTTGCAGCAGCAGGATCGGCTGCACGCAGTGGGGGACCCGACCGATCCCCGGCTTGTGCATCCTGCCCCTCTGGCCAGCTGAGCGCCCACACGCTAGTTTCGTGGGCTGACTTAGGCATACGGAGTTCATTCCCAGTCTAAGCATACGGAGTTCATTCCCAGTCTAAGATCGGATCAGACCGAGGGTTGCGGCAACACATGCTGGGCTCGGGCATGTGCTGGTGCCACATTTTTCTTCGTCGGGGCACCATCGCCAGAGCATCGCCGGAGAACCTGTCCGACGGCATTGGGGTTCCGACGATCGGGGGCCTGGGGGGCGGGTGTGCGCACATGATGTGCGATGGGTGCTGGTACTTGGCCCTTATATTGGCCCCCTTTCCCATGTCAAACCTTGAGAACTCACACCCCCTTAAAGAGCATTTGAGATTTTACAGGTTTGCTGCCAGTAGATATTAAAGTGTCTGAAATGGGGACACTTTTTTCAAATGGTCACAAAATGTTGTACACTTCGAGTTTTTTGCTGAATTTTTTTTTGCAGGTGAAAAAAAATACAAGGATCACGTTTACCAAGTTTGGGGTGAAAAATCCTTCGAAATAAATTTTAAAAAATCTTGAACCGTAAAAAGTTTTGAAAATCATGAAAAATAGAAAACGAGTCATCTTGCCATGAAACTTCACGTGAAGGCTTTAGGGACCATTGTATGAATTTACAAGCCATAAAAATGGCATTGGCACACAGAAATATGAAGATATGCCTAAACCCACCTACCACCCAATCGATCCACGACTTGCGCATCCCATCTCTCTGGCCAGCGTAGTGCCCGCCCAGCCACCCGCTCATTTCGTCGGTTGGCTTAGGCATACAGAGTTCATTCCAAGTCTAAGATCAGACTGGACCAAGGGTTGTGGCAGTAGGAACGATAGCATGCAGAGGGGGACCCAGCCGATCCCCGGCTTGCGCATCCCACCCTTCTGGCCGGCTGAGCGCCCACACGCTCGTTCCGTGGGTTGACTTAGGCATACGAAGTTCATTCCAAGTCTAAGCATACGGAGTTCATTCCTAGTCAAAGATCGAATGGGACCAAGGGTTACGGCAGCACATGCTAGGCTCGGGCATGTGCTGGTGCCACATTTTTCTTCGTCAGGGCACCATCGTCGGAGCATCGTCAAAGAACCTGACCGACGGCATTGGGGTTCCGGCGATCGGGGGGGCCAAGGGTTCGCACATGATGTGCGATGGGTGCTGGTACTTGGCCCTTATATTGGCCCCCTATCCCTCATCAAACCTTGAGAACTCACACCCCCTTAAAGAGCATTTGAGATTTTACAGGTTTACTACCAGTAGCCATTAAAGTGTCTGAAATGGGGACACTTTTTTCAAATGGTCACAAAATCTTGTACACTTCGAGTTTTTAGCTAAATTTTTTTTCCATGCCAACAAAAATACAAGGATCATGTCTACCAAGTTTGGGTCCAAAACTCCTTCCGAAAAAATTTTAAAATTCTCGAACCGCAAAAAAGTTTTGAGAATCGTGAAAAATAGAAAACGAGTCGTCCTGCCATGAAACTTCACGCGAAGGCTTAAGGGACAGTTGTATGAATTTACAAGCCATAAAAATAGCATTGGCATGTAGAAATATGAAGATGTGCCTAAACCCACCTACCACCCTATCGATCCATGACTTGCGCATGCCGTCTCTCAGGCTGGCGTACTGCCCGCCCGTCCGCCCGCTCGTTTCATCGGTTGGCTTAGGCATACGGAGTTCATTCCCAGTCCAAAATAGGACTGGATCAAGGGTTGTGGTAGCAGGATGGGCAGCATGCAGAGGGGGACCCGATCGATCCCCGGTTTGCGAATCCCGCCCCTCTGGCCGGCTGAGCGTCCGTACGCTTGTTTTGTGGGTTGACTTAGGCATACGGAGTTCGTTCCCAGTCTAAGCATGCGGAGTTCATTCCCAGTCTAATATCAGACCAGACTAAGGGTTACGGCAGCACATGCTGGGCTCGAGCATGTGCTGGTGCCACATTTTTCTTTGTCGGGGCACCATTGCCGGAGCATCATCGGAGAACCTGACCAGTGGCATTGGGGTTCCGACGATCGAGGGAGCCGAGGGGGGGTGTCCACACATGATGTGCGATTGGTGCTGGTACCTGGCTCTTATATTGGCCCCCTATCCCTCATCAAACCTCGAGAACTCACACCCCCTTAAAGAGCATTTGAGATTTTACAGGTTTGCTGCTAGTAGCCATTAAAGTGTTTGAAGCGGGGACACTTTTTTCAAATGGTCACAAAATCTTGTACACTTCGAGTTTTTAGCTGAATTTTTTTGTCCATGCCAATAAAAATACAAGGATCATGTCTACCAAGTTTGGGGCCAAAACTCCTTCCAAAAAAATTTTAAAAAATCCCGAACTGTAAAATGTTTTGAAAATCGTGAAATATAGAAAACGAGTCGTCTTGCCATGAAACTTCACGTGAAGGCTTAAGGGACCATTTTATGAATTTACAAGCCATGAAAATGGCATTCGCACACAGAAATATGAAGATGTGCCTAAACCCACCTACCAGCCTATCGATCCGCGGCTTGAGCATCCCGTCTCTTTGGCCGGCGTAGTGCCCGCCGGCCCATCCGCCCGCTCGTTTCATCGGTTGACTTAGGCATAGGAGTTCATCCCCAGTCTAAGATTGGACCAGATAGAGGGTTGCGGCAGCAAAATCGGCAGCACGCAGAGGGGGACTTGGCCGATCCCCGACTTGCACATCCCGCCCCTCTGGCCGGCTAAGCGCCCGCACGCTCGTTTCGTTGGTTGACTTAGGCATACGGAGTTCATTCCCAGTCTAAGCATGCCGAGTTCATTCCCAGTCTAAGATCAGACCGGACTGAGGGTTGTGGCAGCACATGCTGGGCTCGGGCATGTGCTGGCGCCGCATTTTTCTTTACTGGGGCACCATCACCGGAGCATCGTCGGATAACCTGACCGATGGCATTGGGGTTCCGACGATCGGGGGTCCTGGGGGGGTGCGCACACATGATGTGCGATGGGTGTGGTACTTGGCCCATTATATTGGCCCCCTATCCCTCATGAAACCTCGTGAACTCACACCCCCTTAAAGAGCATTTGAGATTTTACAGGTTTGCCGCCAGTAGCTATTAAAGTGTTTGAAATGGGGACACTTTTTTCAAATGGTCACAAAATCTTGTACACTTTGAGTTTTTAGCTGAATTTTTTTATGCATGCCAACAAAAATACAAGGATCATGTCTACCAAGTTTGGGGCCAAAACTCCTTTTGAAAAAATTTTAAAAAATCATGAACCGCAAAAAGTTTTAAAAATCGTGAAAAATAGAAAACGAGTCGTATTGCCATGAAAGTTCACGTGGAGGCTTAAAGGACCATTGTATGAATTTACAAGGCATAAAAATGGCATTGGCACGTAGAAATATGAAGATGTGCCTAAACCCACCTACCACCCTATCGATCTACGGCTTGCGCATCCCGTCTCTCTGGACAGCGTAGTGCCCGCCCGCCCGCCCACCCGCCCACTCGTTTCGTCAGTTGGCTTAGGCATACGGAGTTCATTCCCAGCCTAATATCAGACCAAACTGAGGGTTGAGGCAGCAAGATCGGCAGCATGCAGAGGGGTCCCAGCGGATCCCTGGCTTGCGCATCCCGCCCCTCTGGCCGTATGAGCGCCCGAACGCTCGTTTCGTGGGTTGACTTAGGCATACAGAGTTCATTCCTAGTCTAACCATACGGGTTGATTGCCAGTCTAAGATCGGATCAGACCGAGGGATATGGCAGCACATGCTGGGCTCAGGCATGTGCTGGAGCCGCATTTTTCTTCGTCGGGGCACCATTGTCGGAGCATCGCCGGAGAACCTGACCGGCGGCATTGGGGTTCCGTCGATCGGGGGGTGGGGGGAGGTGTCCGCACATGATGTGCGATGGGTGCTGGTACTTGGCCCTTATATTGGCCCCCTATCCCTCATCAAACCTCGAGAACTCACACCCCCTTAAAGAGCATTTGAGATTTTACAGGTTTGCCGCCAGTAGCCATTAAAGTGTTTGAAATGGGGACACTTTTTTCAAATGGTCACAAAATCTTGTACATTTCGAGTTTTTAGTTGAATTTTTTTGTGCATGCCAACAAAAATACAAGGATCACGCCTATCAAGTTTGGGGCCAAAATTCCTTGCGAACAGATTTTAAAAAATCCCGAATTTCAAAAAGTTTTGAAAATCATGAAAAATAGAAAACGAGTCGTCTTGCCAAGAAACTTCACGTGAAGGCTTAAGGGACCATTGTATGAATTTACAAGCCATAAAAATGGCATTGGCACGTAGAAATATGAAGATGTGACTAAACCCACCTACCACCCTATCGATCCATGGCTTGCGCATCGTGTCTCTCTAGCGGGCATAGTGCCCGCCCGCCCGGCCGCTCGTTTCATCGATTGGCTCAGGCATACAGAGTTTATTCCCAGTATAAGATCAGACCAGATAGAGGGTTGCGGTAGCAGGATCGATAGTATGTAGAGGGAGACCCGACCGATCCCCGGCTTATGCATCCCACCCGTCTGGCCGGCTGAGCTCCCGCACGCTCGTTTTGTGGGTTAACTTAGGCATACGGAGTTCATTCCTAGTCTCAGTATATGGAGTTCACTCCCAGAGTAAGATCAGACCAGATCGAGGGTTACGGCAGCACATCTTGGGCTCGGGCATGTACTGGTGCCACATTTTCTTTGTCGGGGCACCATCGTCGGAGCATCGCCGGAGAACCTGACCGGCAGCATTGAGGTTCTGACGATCGGGGGGCCGGGGGGTGTGTGCGCACATGATGCGTGATGGGTGCTGGTACTTGGCCCTTATATTGGCCCCCTATCCCTCATCAAACCTCGAGAACTCACACCCCCTTAAAGAGCATTTAAGATTTTACAGGTTTGCTGCCAGTAGCCATTAAAGTGTCTGAAATGGGGACACTTTTTTCAAATGGTCACAAAATCTTGTACACTTCCAGTTTTTAGCTGAATTTTTTTGTTCATATCAACAAAAATACAAGTATCACGTCTACCAAGTTTGGGGCCAAAACTCCTTCTGAAAAAATTTTAAAAAATCCTGAACCGCAAAAAGTTTCAAAAATCGTGAAAAATAGAAAATGAGTCGTCTTGCCATGAAACTTCACGTGAAGGCTTAAGAGACCATTGCATGAATTTACAAGCCATAAAAATGCCATTGGCATGCAGAAATATGAAGATGTGCCTAAACCCACCTACCACCCTATCGATCCACGGCTTACGCATCCCGTCTCTCTGGCCGGCGTAGTGCCCGCCTGCCCGCTTGGTTCGTCGGTTGGCTTAGGCATACGGAGTTCATTCCTAGTCTAAGATCAAACTAGACCGAGGGTTGTGGTAGCAGGATCAGCAGCACACAGAGGGGGACCCTGTCGATCCCCGGCTTGCGCATCCTGCCCCTCTGGCCGGCTGAGCACCCGCATGCTCGTTTCGTGGGTTAGCTTAGGGATACAGAGTTCATTCCCAGTCTAGGATCGGACCAGACCGAGGGTTACGGTAGCACATGCTGGGCACGGGCATGTGCTGGTGCCACATTTTTCTTCGCCGGGGCACCATTGCCGGAGCATCGCCAGAGAACCTGACCGACGGCATAGGGGTTCCGACGATCGGGGGGGTCGGGGGGGTGTGTGCACATGATGTGCGATGGGTGCTGGTACTTGGCCCTTTTATTGGCCCCCTGTCCCTCATCAAACCTTGAGAACTCACACCCCCTTAAAGAGCATTTGAGATTTTACAGGTTTGCTGCCAGTAGCCATTAAAGTGTCTGAAATGGGGACACTTTTTTCAAATGGTCACAAAATCATGTACACTTCGAGTTATTAGTTGAATTTTTTTGTGCATGCCAAAAAAAATACAGGGATCACGTCTACCAAGTTTGGGGCAAAAAATCCTTCCGAAAAAATTTTAAAAAATCTCAAACCGTAAAAAGTTTTCAAAATCGTGAAAAATAGAAAACGAGTCGTCATGCCATGAAAGTTCACGTGAAGGCTTAAGGGACCATTGTATAAATTTGCAAGCCAAAAAAATGGCATTGGCATGAAGAAATATGAAGATGTGCCTAAACCCACCTACCACCCTATCGATCGATGGCTTGCGCATCCCGTCTCTCTGGTCGGCTTAGTGCCCGCCCGCCCGCCCGCCCGCTCGTTTCGTCGGTTGGCTTAGGCATACGAAGTTCATTCCCAGCCTAAGATCAGACCAAATTGAGGGTTGAGGTAGCAGGATCGACAGCACGCAGAGGGGGACCCGGTCGATCCCCGGCTTGCGTATCCCGCCCCTCTGGCCGGATGAGCACCCGAACGCTCGTTTCATGGGTTGACTTAGGCATACGGAGTTCATTCCTCGTCTAAGCATACGGAGTTCATTACCAGTCTAAGATCGGATCAGACCGAGGGTTATGGCAGCACATACTGGGCTCGGGCATGTGCTGGAGCCGCATTTTTCTTCACCGAGGCACCATCGTCGGAGCATCGTCGGAGAACCTGATCGGCGGCATTGGGGTTCCGTCGATCGGGGGGGCGGGGGGGAGGTGTCCACACATGATGTGCGATGGGTACTGGTACTTGGCCCTTATATTGGCCCCCTATCCCTCATCAAACCTCGAGAACTCACATCCCCTTAAAGAGCATTTAGGATTTTATAGGTTTGCTGCCAGTAGCCATTAAAGTGTCTGAAATGGGGACATTTTTTTCAAATGGTCACAAAATCTTGTACACTTCGAGTTTTTAGCTGAATTTTTTTGTGCATGCCAAAAAAAATACAAGGATCACGTCTACCATGTTTCGGGCCAAAACTCTTTTCGAAAAATTGTAAAAAATCCTGAACCGCAAAAAGTTTCAAAAATCGTGAAAAATAGAAAACGAGTTGTCTTGCCTTGAAACTTCACGTGAAGGCTTAAGGAAACATTGTATGAATTTACAAGTCATAAAAATGGCATTGGCACGTAGAAATATGAAGATGTGCCTAAACCCACCTACCACCCTATTGATCCATGGCTTGCGCATCCCGTCTGTCTGACCGGTGTAGTGCCCGCCCTTCTGCCAGCTCGTTTCCTCTGTTGGCTCAGGCATACGGAGTTCATTCCCCGTCTAAGATCAGACCAGACTGAGGGTTACGGCAGCAGGATCGACAGCACGCAGAGGGGGACCCGATCGATCCCTGGCCTGCGCATCCTACCCCTCAGGCCGACTGAGCGCCAGCACGCTTGTTTCGTGTGTTGACTTCGGCATACGCAGTTCATTCCCAGTCTAAGATCAGACCAGAATGAGGGTTGCAGTAGCACATGCTGGGCTCGGGCATGTGCTGGTGCCGTATTTTTCTTTGTTGGGGCACCATCACCGGAGAACCTGACCGACAGCATTGGGGTTCCGGCAATCGGGGGTGCTGGGGGAGTGTGCGCACATGATGTGCGATGGGTGCTGGTACTTGGCCCTTATATTGGCCCCCTATCCCTCATCAAAGCTCAAGAACTCACACCCCCTTAAAGAGCATTTGAGATTTTACAGGTTTACTGCCAGTAGCCATTAAAGTGTTTGAAATTGGGACACTTTTTTCAAATGGTCACAAAATCTTGTGCACTTCGAGTTTTTAGCTGAATTTTTTTTTTGCATGCCAACAAAAATACAAGGATCATGTCTACCAAGTTTTGACAAAAACTCCTTCCGAAAAAATTTTAAAAAATCTCGAACCGTAAAAAGTTTCGAAAATCATTAGAAATAAAAACGAGTTGTCTTGCCATGAAACTTCACGTGAAGGCTTAAGTGACCATTGTATGAATTTACAAGCCATAAAAATGGCATTGGCACGTAGAAATATGAAGATGTGCATAAACCCACCTACCACCCTATTAATCCACGGCTTACGCATCCCATCTTTCTGGCCGACGTAGTGCCCGCCCGCCCGCCCGCTCGCTCATTTCATCGGTTGGCTTAGGCATACGGAGTTCATTCCCAGTCTGAGATCAGACCGGATCGAGGGTTGTGGCAGCAGGATGAACAGCACACAGAGGGTGACCCGACCGATCCCCAGCTTGCGCATCCCGCCCCTCTGGCCAGATGAGCGCCCGAACGGTCGTTTCGTGGGTTGACTTAGGCATACGGATTTCATTCCCAGTCTAAGCATACGGAGTTCATTCCCAATCTAAGATTGGACTGGACTGAGGGTTGCGGCAGCACATACTGGGATCAAGCATTGCTGGAGTCACATTTTTCTTCGCCGGGGCACCATCGTCAGAGCATCACCGAAGAACCTGACCGACGGCATTGGGGTTCCGACGATCGGGGAGGCAAGGAAGGGTGCGCGCACATGACATGCGATGGGTGCTGGTACTTGGCCCTTATATTGGCCCCCTATCCCTCATCAAACCTCGAGAACTCACATCCCCTTAAAGAGCATTTAAGATTTTATAGGTTTGCTGCCAGTAGCCATTAAAGTGTCTGAAATGGGGACATTTTTTTCAAATGGTCACAAAATCTTGTACACTTCAAGTTTTTAGCTGAATTTTTTTGTGCATGCCAAAAAAAATACAAGGATCACGTCTACCAAGTTTGGGACTAAAACTCCTTCCGAAAAAATTTTAAAAAATCTCGAACCGCAAAAAGTTTCAAAAATCCTGAAAAATAGAAAACAAGTTGTCTTGCCTTGAAACTTCACGTGAAGGCTTAAGGGAACATTGTATGAATTCACAAGCCATAAAAATGGCATTGGCAAGCAGAAATATGAAGATGTGCCTAAACCCACCTACCACCCTATCGATCCATGGCTTGCGCATCCCGTCTCTCTGGCCGGCGTAGTGCCCGCCCGCCCGCTCGCCTGCTCATTTCTTCTGTTGGCTCAGGCATACAGAGTTCATTCCCCATCTAAGACTGGACCAGACCAAGGGTTGCGGCAGTAGGATCAGCAGCACACAGAGGGGGACCTGACCGATCCCTGGCTTGCGCATCCCGCCCCTAAGGCCGACCGAGCGCCCGCACGCTCATTTTGTGGGTTGACTTGGGCATACGGTGTTCATTCCCATTCTAAGCATACGGAGTTCATTCCTAGTCTAAGATCGGACTAGATCGAGGGTTGCGGCAGCACATGCTGGGCTGGGGCATGTGCTGGTGCCGCATTTTTCTTCACCGAGGCACCATCACCGGAGCATTGTTGGAGAATCTGATCGACGGCATTGGGGTTCAGGCGATCGGGGGGGCCGGGGGTGTGCGCACATGATGTGCGATGGGTGCTGGTACTTGGCCCTTATATTGGCCCCCTATCCCTCATCAAACCTCAAGAACTCACACCCCCTTAAAGAGCACTTGAGATTTTACAGGTTTGCTGCCAGTAGCCATTAAAGTGTTTGGAATGGGGACACTTTTTTCAAATGGTCACAAAATCTTGTACACTTCGACTTTTTAGATGAACTTTTTTGGGCATGCCAACAAAAATACAAGGATCTCGTCTACCAAGTTTGGGGCCGAAACTCCTTTCGAAAAAATTTTAAAAAATCCTGAACCACAAAAAATTTTGAATATTATGAAAAATAGAAAACGAGTTGTCTTGCCATGAAACTTCATGTGAAGGCTTAAGGGACCATTGTATGAATTTTCAAGTCATAAGAATGGCATTGGCACGCAAAAATATGAAGATGTGCCTAAACCCACCTACCACCCTATCGATCCACGGCTTGTGCATCCCGTCTCTCTGGCCGACGTAGTGCCCGCCCATCCGCCCGCTCGTTTCGTCGGTTGGCTTAGGCATATGAGTTCTTTCACAGTCTAAGACCGGACCGGATCGAGGGTTGCCCCACAGGATCGGTAGCACACAGAGGGGGACTCGGCCGATCCCTGACTTGTGCATCCCGCCCCTCTGGCCGACTGAGTGCCCGTACGCTCGTTTCGTGGGTTGACTTAGGCATACGGAGTTCATTCCTAGTCTAAGCATACAGAGTTCATTCCCAGTCTAAGATCGGACCGGACCGAGGGTTGCGGCAGCACATGCTGGGCTCGGAGAACCTGACTGACGGCATTGGGGTTTCGACGATCGGAGGGGCCGAGGGGGGTGTGCGCACATGATGTGCGATGCGTGCTAGTACTTGGCCCTTCTATTGGCCCCCTATCCCTCATCAAACCTCAGGAACTCACACCCCCTTAAAGAACATTTGAGATTTTATAGGTTTGCTGCCAGTAGCCATTAAAGTGTCTGAAATGGGGACACTTTTTTCAAATGGTCACAAAATCTTGTACACTTCGAGTTTTTAGCTGAATTTTTTTGTGCATGCCAACAAAAATACAAGGATCATGTCTACCAAGTTTGGGGCCAAAAATCCTTCCGAAAAAATTTTAAAAAATCTTGAAAAAATTTTAAAAAATCATGAAAAATAGAGAACGAGTCGTCTCGCCATGAAACTTCACGTGAAGGCTTAAGGGACCATTGTATGAATTTACAAGCCATAAAAATGGCATTGGCACGCAGAAAATAAAGATGTGCTTAAACCCACCCACCACCCTATTGATTCTCGGCTTGCGCATCCCGACGTAGTGCCCGCCCGCCCGTCTACCCGCTCATTTCGTCAGTTGGCTTAGGCATATGAAGTTCATTCCCAATCTAAGATCGGACCGGACGGAAGGTTGCGGTAGTAGGATCGGCAGCACATAGAAGGGGACCTAGCTGATCCCCGGCTTGCGCATCCCACCCCTCTAGCCGGCTGAGCGCCCGCACGCTCATTTCATGGGTTGACTTAGGCATACAGAGTTCATTCCCAGTCTAAGCATACGGAGTTCATTCCCAGTCTAAAATCGGATCGGACCGAAGGTTGCGACAGCACATGCTAGGCTTGGGCATGTGCTGGTGACACATTTTTCTTCGTCGGGCACCATCGTCGGAGCATCGACACGTAGAAATATGAAGATGTGCCTCAACCCACCTACCACCTTATCGATCCACGACTTGCTCATCCCGTATCTCTGGCCAGCGTAGTGCCCACCCGCCCGCTCGCCCACTCGTTTCCTCGGTTGGCTTAGGCATACGGAGTTTATTCCTAGTCTAAGATAGGACCGGACAGAGGGTTGCGACAGCAAGATCATCAACATGCAGAGGGGGACCCGACCGAACCCTGGCTTATGCATCCCGCCCCTTTGGTCGGCTGAGTGCCCGCACGCTCGTTCCGTGGATTGACTTAGGCATATGGAGTTCATTCCCAGTCTAAGATCGGACATGACCGAGGGTTGCGGCAGCACATACTGGGCTCGAGCATGTGCTGGTGCCGCATTTTCTTCATCGGGGCACCATCACCGAAGCATCGTCGGAGAACCTGATCGACGGCATTGGGGTTCCGACGATCGGGGGGGCCGGGGGGTGTACGCACATGTTGTGCGATGGGTGGTGGTACTTGGCCCTTATATTGGCCCCTTATCCCTCATCAAACCTCGAGAACTCACACCCCTTTAAAGAGCATTTGAGATTTTACAGGTTGGCTGCCAGTAGCCACTAAAGTGTCTGAAATGGGGACACTTTTTTCAAATGGTCACAAAATCTTGTACACTTCGATCTTTTAGCTGAACTTTTTTGTGCATGCCAACAAAAATACAAGGATCACGTCTACCAAGTTTGGTGCCAAAAATCCTTCCGAAAAAATTTCAAAAAATCTAGACAAAATTTTAAAAAATCTCAAAAAAATCTCGAAAAAATGTTAAAAAATCCTGAAAAATTTTTAAAAAATCATGAAAAATAGAAAACGAGTCGTCTCTCCATGAAACTTCACGTGAAGGCTTAAGGGACCATTGTATGAATTTACAGGCCATAAAAATGGCATTGGCAAGAAGAAATATAAAGATGTGCCTAAACCCACCTACCGCCCTATCGATCCACGGCTTGCGCATCTCGTCTCCCTGGAAGGCGTAGTACCCATCCCCCCTCCTGCCCGCTGGTTTCATCGGTTGGTATAGGCATACGGAGTTCATTCCCAGTCTAAGATCAAATTAGACCAAGGGTTACGATAGTAGGATCGACAGCGCGTAGAGGGGGACCCGGTCGATCCCCACCTTGTGCATTCCGCCCCTCTGGCCGGCTGAGCACCCACACGCTCGTTTCATGGGTTGACTTAGGCATACGGAGTTCATTCCTAGTCTAAGCATATGAAGTTCATTCACAGTCTAAGATCGGAATGGACCGAGGCTTACGATAGCACATGCGGGGCTCAGGCATGTGCTGGTGCCGCATTTTTCTTCGTCGGGGCACCATCGTCGGAGCATCGTCGGAGAACCTGACAGCGGCATTGGGGTTCCGACGATCGGGGGGGCCGGGGGGTGTGCGCACATGATGTGTGATGGGTGCTGGTACCTGGCCCTTATATTGTCCCCCTATCCCTCATGAAACCTCGAGAACTCTCACCCCCTTAAAGAGCATTTGAGATTTTACAGGTTTGCTGCCAGTAGCCATTAAAGTGTCAGGAATTGGGACACTTTTTTCAAATGGTCACAAAATCTTGTACACTTTGAGTTTTTAGCTGAATTTTTTTATGCATGCCTAAAAAAATACCAGGATCACGTCTACCAACCTTGGGGCCAAAACTCCTTCCGAAAAAATTTTAAAAAATCCCGAACCCTAAAAAGTTTTGAAAATCGTGAAAAATAAAAAACGAGTCGTCTTGCCATGAAACTTCACGTGAAGGCTTAAGGGACCATTGTATGAATTTACAAGCCATAAAAATGGCATTGGCATGCAAAAATATGAAGATGCAAATAAACCCACCTACCACCCTATCGATCCATGGCATGCACATCCCGTCTCTCTAGCCGACGTAATGCCCGCCCGTCTGCTCGCCCGCTCGTTTCGTCGGTTGGCTTAGGCATACGGAGTTCATTCCCAGTCTAAGATTGGGCCAGACCAAGGGTTACGGCAGCGGGATTTGCTGCACGTAGAGTGGGACCCGATCGATCCCCGGCTTGCGCATCCCGCCCCTCTGGCTGGCTGAGCGCCCGCACGCTCGTTTTGTGGGTTAACTTAGGCATACAGAGTTCATTCCTAGTCTAAGCATACGGAGTTCATTCCCAGTCTAAGATCAAACCGGACCGCGGGTTGCGGCAGGACATGCTGGGCTCGAGCATGTGCTGGTGCCGCATTTTTCTTCGTCAGGGCACCATCGTCGGATCATTGCGGGAGAACCTAACCAGTGGCATTGGGGTTCCGACGATCGAGGGGGCTAGGGGGTGTTTGCGCACATGATGTGCGATGGGTGCTGGTACTTGGGCCATATATTGGCCCCCTATCCCTCATCAAACCTCGAGAACTCGCACCCCCTTAAAGAGCATTTGAGATTTTACAGGTTTGCTGCCAGTAGCCATTAAAGTGTCTAAAATTGGGACACATTTTTCAAATGGCCACAAAATCTTGTACACTTTGAGTTTTTAGCTGATTTTTTTTGTGCATGCGATAAAAAATACAAGGATCACGTCTACCATGTTTGGGGCCAAAAATCTTTCCAAAGAAATTTTAAAAAATCCTGAACTGCAAAAAGTTTCAAAAATTGTGAAAAATAGAAAACGAGTTGTCTTGCCATGAAACTTCACATGAAGCCTTAAGGGACCATTGTATGAATTTACAAGCCATAAAAATGGCATTGACATGCAAAAATATGAAGATGCAAATAAACCCACCTACCACCCTATCGATCCACGGCATGCGCATCTCGTCTCTCTGGCCGACGTAGTGCCCGCCCGCTCGTTTCATTGGTTGGCTTAGGCATACGGAGTTCATTCCCAGTCTAAGATCAAACCAGACCAAGGGTTACGGTAGTAGGATTTGCTGCAAGTAGAGAGGGACCCAGTCGATCCTCGGCTTGCGCATCCCACCCCTCTGGCTGGCTGAGCGCCCGCACGCTCGTTTCGTGGGTTGACCTAGGCATATAGAGTTCATTCCCAGTCTAAGCATACGGAGTTCATTCCCAGTCTAAGATCAAACTTGACCGCGGGTTGCGCCAGCACATGTTGGGCTCAGGCATGTGCTGGTGCCGCATTTTTCTTCATCAGGGCACCATCGTCAGATCATCGCGGGAGAACCTAACCGGCGGCATTGCGGTTCCGGCGATCGGGGGGGCCAGGGGGTGTTTGCGCACATGATGTGCGATGGGTGCTGGTACTTGGGCCATATATTGGCCCCTATCCCTCATCAAACCTCGAGAGCTCGCACCCCCTTAAAGAGCATTTGAGATTTTACAGGTTTGCTGCCAGTAGCCATTAAAGTGTCTAAAATTGGGACCCTTTTTTGAAATGGCCACAAAATCTTGTACACTTCGAGTTTTTGGCTGAATTTTTTTGTGCATGCCAAAAAAAATACAAGGATCACGTCTACCATGTTTGGGGCCAAAAATCTTTCCGAAGAAATTTTAAAAAATCCGAAACCGTAAAAAGTTTCAAAAATTATGAAAAATAGAGAACGAGTCGTCTTGCCATGAAACTTCACATGAAGCCTTAAGGGACCATTGTATGAATTTACAAGCCATAAAAATGGCATTGGCACGTAAACATATGAAGATGTACCTAAACCCACCTACCACCCTTTCGATCCACGGCTTGCATATCCCATCTCTCTGGCCGGCATAGTGCCCGCCCGCCTGCCTGCCCACTCATTTCGTCGGTTGGCTTAAGCATACGGAGTTCATTCACAATCTAAGATCGGATCAGACCGAGGGTTGCGGTAGTAGGATCGGCAGCATGCAATGGGGGACTCGACCGATCCCCGGCTTGTGCATCCCGCCCCTCTGGCCGACTGAGCGCCCGTACACTCGTTTCGTGGGTTAACTTAGGCATACGGAGTTCATTCCCAATCTAAGCATACGGAGTTCATTCCTAGTCTAAGATCGGACTAGACCGAGGGTTGTGACAGCACATGCTGGGCTCGGGCATGAGCTGGTGCCGCATTTTTCTTCATCAGGGCACCATCATCGGAGCAGCGCCGGAGAACCTGATCGACGGCATTGGGGTTCCGATGATCGGGGTGTCGGGGGGGGGTGTGCACACATGATGTGTGATGGGTGCTGGTTCTTGGCCCTTATAGTGGCCCCCTATCCCTAATCAAACCTCAAGAACTCACACCCCCTTAAAGAGCATTTGAGATTTTATAGGTTTGCTACCAGTAGCCATTAAAGTGTCTGAAATTGGGACACTCTTTTCAAATGGCAACAAAATCTTGTACACTTCGAGTTTTTAGCTGAATTTTTTTATGCATGCCAACAAAAAGACAAGGATCACGTCTACCAAGTTTTGGGCCAAAACTCCATCCAAAAAAATTTAAAAAAATCCTGAACCGCAAAAAGTTTCAAAAATGGTGAAAAATAGAAAACGAGTCGTCTTGCCATGAAACTTCACATGAAGGCTTAAGTGACCATTGTATGAATTTACAAGCCATAAAAATGGCATTGGCACACAGAAATATGAAGATGTGCATAAACACACCTACCGCCCTATCGATCCACGGCTTGCGCAACCCGTCTCTCTGGCCGGTGTAGTCCCCACCCGCCCGCCCGCCTGCTCGTTTCATCGGTTGGCTTACGCTTACAGAGTTCATTCCCAGTTTAAGATCAGACCGAATGGAGGGTTGCGGTAGTAGGATCAGTAGCACGTAGAGGGGGGCCCAACAGATCCTCGGCATTGGGGTTTCGATGATCGAGGGGGCCAGGGGAGGTGTAAGCACATGATGTGCGATGGGTGCTGGTACTTGGCTCGTATATTGGCCCCTGTCCCTCATCAAACCTCGAGAACTCACACCCCCTTAAAGAGCATTTGAGATTTTACAGGTTTGCTGCCAGTAGGCATTAAAGTGTTTGAAATGGGGACACTTTTTTCAAAAGGTCACAAAATCTTATACACTTCGAGTTTTTAGCTGAATTTTTTTGTGCATGCCCAAAAAATTACAAGGATTACGTCTTCTAAGTTTCGAGCCAAATCTCCTTCCAAAAAAATTTTAAAAAATCCTAAACCATAAAAAGTTTGAAAATCATGAAAAATAAAAAATGAGTCGTCTTGCCATGAAACTTCACGTGAAGCCTTAAGGGACCATTGTATGAAGTTGCAAGCCATAAAAATGGCATTGGCACGTAGAAATATAAAGATGTGCCTAAACCCACCTACCAACCTATCGATCCACAGCTTGCGCATCCCGTCTCTCTAGCCGGCGTAGAGCCCGCCCGCCCGCTCGCCTGCTCGTTTCATCGGTTGGCTTAGGCATATGGCGTTCATTCCCAGTCTAAGATCAAATCAGATCGAGGGTTGTGGCAGCAGGATCGACAGCACACAGAGGGGGATCCGGTCGATCCTAGGCTTGCACATGCCACCCCTCTGGTCGGCTGAGCGCCCGCACGCTCGTTTCGTGGGTTGACTTAGGCATACGAAGTTCATTCCCAGACTAAGCATACGGAGTTCATTCCCAGTCTAAGATTGGACCAGATCGAGGGTTGCGGTAGCATATGCTGGGCTCGAGCATCTGCTGGCACCGTATTTTTCTCCACCGAGGCACCATCGTCGAAGAACCTGACTGGCGGCATTAGGTTCCGGCAATCGGGGGACGGGGGGGTGTGCGCACATGATGTGTGATGGGTGCTAGTACTTGGCCCTTATATTGGCCCCCTGTCCCTCATCAAACCTTGAGAACTCACACCCCCTTAAAGAGCATTTGAGATTTTCCAGGTTTGCTACCAGTAGCAATTAAAGTGTCTGAAATGGGGACACTTTTTTCAAATGGTCACAAAATCTTGTACACTTCGAGTTTTTAGCTGAATTGTTGTGTGCATGCCAACAAAAATACAACGATCACGTCTACCAAGTTTGGGGCCAAAAATCCTTTCAAAAAATTTTTAAAAAATCTCAAACCGTAAAAAGTTTCAAAAATCGTGAAAAATAGAAAACAAGTGTCTTGCCATGAAACTTAACGTGAAGGCTGAAGGGACCATTGTTCGAATTTACAAGCCATAAAAATGGCATTGGCACATCAAAATATGAAGATATGCCTAAACCCACCTACCACCCTATCGATCTACGGCTTGCGCTTCCTGTCTCCCTGGCCCGCGTAGGGCCCGCCCGCCTGCTCATTTCGTCGGTTGGCTTAGGCATACGGAGTTCATTCCCAGCCTAAGATCAGACTAGACTGAGGGTTGGGGCTTAGGATCGGCAGCATGTGGAGGGGGACCCGGTCAATCCCCGACTTGCGCATCCCGCCCCTCTGTCCGACTGAGCGCCCGCACGCTCATTTTGTGGGTTGACTTAGGCATACGAAGTTCATTCTCAGTCTAAGCATATGGAGTTCATTCCCAGTCTAAGTATACGGAGTTACTGGACCGAGGGTTGCAGCAGCAAATGCTGGGCTCGAGCATTTGCTGGTGCCACATTTTTCTTCGCCGGGGCACCATCGCTGAAGCATCGCCAAAGAACCTGACCGACGACATTGGGGCTCCAGCGATCGGGGGGGCCTGGGGGGTGTGCGCACATGATGTGCGATGGGTGCTGGTACTTGGCCCTTATATTGGCCCCCTATGCCTCATCAAACCTCGAGAACTCACACCCCCATAAAGAGCATTTGAGATTTTACGGGTTTGCTGCCAATACCCATTAAAGTGTCTGAAATGGGGACACCTTTTTCAAATGGTCACAAAATCTTGTACACTTCAGGTTTTTAGCTGAATTTTTTTGTGCATGACAAAAAAAATACAAGGATCACGTCTACCAAGTTTGGGGCCAAAACACCTTTCGAAAAAATTTTAAAAAAACTCGAACTGAAAAAAGTTTCAAAAATTATGAAAAATAGAAAACGAGTCGTAATGCCATGAAACTTCACGTGAAGGCTTAAAGGACCATTGTATGAATTTACAAGCCATAAAAATGGCACTGGGATGAAGAAATCGATCCGCGGCTTGCGCATCCTGTCTCTCTGGCCGGCGTAGTGCCCGCCCGTCCGCCCGTCTGCTCATTTCGTCGGTTGGCTTAGGCATACGGAGTTCATTCCCATTCTAAGATCAGACCGGACTGAGGGTTACGGTAGCAGGATTGGCAGCACGTAGTGGGGGACTCGGTCGATCCCTGGCTTGTGCATGCCGTCCCTCTGACCGACCGAGCGCCCGCACACTTGTTTCGTGGGTTGACTTAGGTATACGGAGTTCATTCCCAGTCTAAGATCGGACCAGACCGAGGGTTACGGTAGCACATGCTGGGCTCGGGCATGTGCTGGTGTCGCATTTTTCTTCGTCGGGGCACCATCGCCGGAGCATAGCCGGAGAACCTAATCGACGTTATTAGGGTTCCGGCAATCGGGGGGCCTGGGGGGTGTGCGCACATGATGTGCGATGGTTGCTGGTACTTGGCCCTTATATTGGCCCCCTATCCCTCATCAAACCTCAAGAACTCACACCGCCTTAAAGAGCATTTGAGATTTTATAGGTTTGCTGTCAGTAGCCATTAAAGTGTATGAAATGGGGGACACTTTTTTCAAATGGTCACAAAATCTTGTACACTTCGAGTTTTTAGCTGAATTTTTTTGTGCATGCCAAAAAAATACAAGGATCACGTCTACCAAGGTTTTAGCCAAAAATCCTTCCAAAAAAATTTTAAAAAATCCCGAACCATAAAAAGTTTCAAAAATCATGAAAAATAGAAAACGAGTTGTCTTGCCATGAAAGTTCACGTGAAGGCTTAAGGGACCATTGTATGAATTTAAAAGCCATTAAAATGGCATTGGCAGGCAGAAATATGAAGATGTGCCTAAACCCACCTACCACCCTATCGATCCACGACTTGCGCATCCTATCTCTCTGGTCGGTGTAGTGCCGTTCTGCCCGCCAACTCGTTTTGTCGGTTGGCTTAGGCATACGGAGTTCATTCTCAGTCTAAGAATGGACCGGATCGAGGGTTACGGTAGCAGGATCAGTAGCACACAGAATGGGACCGGATCGATCCTCGGCTTGCGCATCCCGCCCCTCTGGCCGGCTGAGCGCCCGCACGCTTGTTTCGTGGGTTGACTTAGGCATACGGAGTTCATTCCCAGTCTAAGATCAGACCGGACCAAGGGTTGTGGCAGCACATGCTGGGCTTGGGCATGTGCTGGTGCCGCGTTTTTCTTCGTCGGGCACCATTATCGAAGAACCTGACCGGCGGCATTGGGGTTTCCGCGACCGAGGGGGCCGAGGGGGGTGTGCACAAAAAATTTTGAAAATTGTGAAAAATAGAAAACGAGTCGTCTTGCCATGAAACTTCACGTGAAGGCTTAAGGGACCATTATATGAATTTACAAGCCATAAAAATGGCATTGGCACGCAGAAATATGAAGATGTGCCTAAAGCCACGTACCACACTCTTGATCCATGGCTTGCGCATCCCGTCTCTCCGGTTGTCGTAGTGCCCGCCCGCCCACCCGCTCATTTCATCGGTTGGCTTAGGCATACGGAGTTCATTCCTAGTCTAAGATCGGACCAGACCGAGGGTTACGGTAGCAGGATCGATAGCACGTAGAGAGGGAATTGGCCGATCCCCAGCTTGCGCATCCCGTCCCTCTGGCCGGTTGAGTGCCCGAACACTCGTTTCGTGGGTTGACTTTGGCATACGGAGTTCATTCCAAGTGTAAGCATACGGAGCTCAAAAAATCTCGAACCGCAAAAAATTTCAAAAATCATGAAAAATAGAAAATGAGTCGTCTTGCCATGAAACTTCGCGTGAAGGCTTAAGGGACTATTGTATGAATTTACAAGCCATAAAAATGGCACTGGCACATAGAAATATGAAGATGTACCTAAACCCACCTACCACCCTATCGATCCACGGCTTACGCATCCCGTCTCTTTGGCCGGCGTAGTGCCCGCCTGCCCGTCCGCCAACTCATTTCGTCGGTTGGCTTAGGCATACGGAGTTCATTCCCAATCTAAGAATTGATCGAACCGAGGGTTGCGGCAGCAGGATCGACAACACGCAGAGGGGGACCCGGCCAATCCCTGGCTTGCGTATCCCGCCCCTCTGGCCGGCTGAACGCCTGCACGCTCGTTTCGTGGGTTGACTTAGGCATACGGAGTTCATTCCCAGTCTAAGATCGGACCGTACCAAGGGTTGCGGCAGCACATGCTGGGCTCGGGCGTGTGCTGGTCCACATTTTTCTTTGTCGGGGCACCATCACTGGAGAACTTGACCGACAGCATTGAGGTTCCGACGATCGGGGGGTCGGGGGGGCTGTGCGCACATAATGTGCGATGGGTGCTGGTACTTGGCCCTCATATTGGCCCTCATCAAACCTCGAGAACTTACACCCCCTTAAAGAGCATTTGAGATTTTACAGGTTTGCTGCCAGTAGCCATTAAAGTGTCTGAAATGGGGACACTTTTTTCAAATGGTCACAAAATCTTGTACACTTTGAGTTTTTAGCTAAATTTTTTTTTGCATGCCAACAAAAATACAATGATCATGTCTACCAAGTTTGGGGCCAAAGCTTGTTCCAAAACAATTTTAAAAAATCTTGAACCGTAAAAAGTTTCAAAAATCATGAAAAATAGAAAATGAGTCGTCTTGCCATGAAACTTCACGTGAAGGCTTAAGGGACCATTGTATGAATTTACAAGCCATAAAAATGGCACTGGCATGTAGAAATATGAAGATGTGCCTAAACCAACCTACCACCCTATCGATCCACGGCTTGCGCATCCTGTCTCTCTGGCCGGTGTAGTGCCCTTCTACCCGCCAACTCGTTTCATCGGTTGGCTTAGGCATACCGAGTTCATTCCCAGTCTAAGAATGGACCGGACCAAGGGTTGCGGTAGCAGGATCAGTAGCACACAGAGTAGGACCTGGCCGATCCTCGGCTTACGCATCCCGTCCCACTAGCCGGCTGAGCGCCCGCACGCTCGTGTCGTGGGTTGACTTAGGCATACGGAGTTCATTCCCAGTCTAAGATCGGACCGGACCAAAGGTTGTCGCAGCACATGCTGGGCTCGGGCATGTGCTGGTGCCGCATTTTTCTTCGTCGGGCACCATCACCGGAGAGCCTGACCGGCGACATTGGGGTTCCGACGATCGAAGGGGCCGGGGGGTGTGCGCACACGTTGTGCGATGGGTGCTGGTACTTGGCCCTTATATTGGCCCCCTATCCCTCGTCAAACCTCGAGAACTCACACCCCCTTAAAGAGCATTTGAGATTTTACAAGTTTGCTGCCAGTAGCCATTGAAGTGTCTGAAATGGGGACACTTTTTTCAAATGGTCACAAAGTCTTGTACACATCGAGTTTTTAGCTGAAATTTTTTGTGCATGCCAACAAAAATACAAAGATCACGTCTACCAAGTTTGTGCCAAAACACCTTCCGAAAAAATTTTAAAAAATCCCGAACAACAAAAAGTTTGGAAATTTGTGAAAAATAAAAAATGAGTCATCTTGCCATGAAACTTCACGTGAAGGCTTAAGGGACCATTGTATGAATTTACAAGCCATAAAAATGGCATTGGCACGCAGAAATATGAAGATATGCCTAAACCCACTTACCACACTATCGATCCACAGCTTGCACATCCCGTCTCTCTAGTCGGCGTAATCCCCGCCCGCCCGCCCGCTCGTTTCGTCGCTTGGCTTAGCTATACGAAGTTCATTCCCAGTCTAAGATTAGATCGGACTGAGGGTTGTGGTAGCAGGATTGACTGCACGCAGAGGGAGACCTGATCGATCCTCGACTTGCGCATCCCGCCCCTCTGGCCGGTTGAGTGCCCGCACGCTCATTTCGTGGGTTGATTTAGGCATACGGAGTTCATTCCCAGTCTAAGCATATGGAGTTCATTCCTAGTCTAAGATCAGACCGGATCGAGGGTTATGGCAGCACATGCTGGGCTCGGGCATGTGCCGGTACCGCATTTTTTTTCACCGGGGCACCATCGCCGGAACATTGTCGGAGAACCTGACCGGCGACATTGGGGTTCCGATGATCGAGGAGGCCGGGGGGTGTGCGCACATGATGTGCAATGGGTGCTGGTACTTGGCCCTTATATTGGCCCTCTATCCCTCATCAAACCTCGAGAACTCGCCCCCCCTTAAAGAGCATTTGAGATTTTACAGGTTTGTTGCCCGTAGCCATTAAAGTGTCTGAAATGGGGACACTCTTTTGAAATGGTCACAAAATCTTGTACACTTCGTGTTTTTAGGTGAATTTTTTTGTGCATGCCAACAAAAATACAAGGATCATGTCTACCAAGTTTGGGGCCAAAACTCCGTCCGAAAAAATTTTAAAAATACCGAACCATAAAAAGTTTCAAAATTTGTGAAAAATAGAAAACGAGTCATCTTGCCATGAAACTTCATGTGAAGGCTTAAGGGACCATTGTATGAATTTACAAGCCATAAAAATAGCATTGGCATGCAAAAATATGAAGATGTGCCTAAACCCACCTACCACCCTATCGATCCACGGCTTGCGCATCCCGTCTCTCTGGTCGACGTAGTGCCCGCCCGCCCACTCATTTTGTCGGTTGGCTTAGGCATACGGAGTTCATTCCCAGTCTAAGATCAGACCGGACCGAGGGTTGCAGTAGCAGGATCGATAGCACGCAGAGGGAGATCCAACCGATCCCCGGCTTGTGCATCCCGCCCCTCTGGCCGGCTGAGCGCCCTAACGCTTGTTTCGTTTGTTGACTTAGGCATACGGATCTCATTCGTAGTCTAAGCAAACGAAGTTCATTCCCAGTCTAAGATCGAACCAGATCGAGGGTTGCAGTAGCAAATGCTGGGCTCGAGCATTTTTCTTTGTCGGGGCACCATCGCCGGAGAACCTAACCGACAACATTGGGGATCCAGCGATGGTGGGGGCCGGGGGGTGTGCGCACATGATGTGCGATGGGTGCTGGTACTTGGCCCTTAGATTGCTCCCTATCCCTCATCATACCTCGAGAACTCACACCACCTTAAAGAGCATTTGAGATTTTATAGGTTTGCTGCCAGTAGCCATTAAAGTGTCTAAAATGGGGACACTTTTTTCAAATGGTCACAAAATCTTATACACTTTGGATTTTTAGCTGACTTTTTTTGTGCATGCCAACAAAAATAAAAGGATCACGTCTACCAAGTTTGGAGCCAAAACTCCTTCCAAAAAAATTTTAAAAAATCCTAAACCGCAAAAAGTTTCAAAAATCATGAAATATAGAAAACGAGTTGTCTTGCTATGAAACTTCACGTGAAGGCTTAAGAGACCATTGTATGAATTTACAAGCCATAAAAATGGCGTTGGCACACAAAAATATGAAGATGTGCCTAAACCCACTTACCACCCTATAGATCCATGGCTTGCGCATCCCGTCTCTCTGGCTGGCGTAGTGCACGCCCGCCCGCCTTCTCGTTTCGTCGGTTGGCTTAGGCATAAGGAGTTCATTCCTAGACTAAGATTGGACCGGACTAAGGGTTGCGGTAGCAAGATTGATACCATACAGAGAGGGACCCGATCGATCCTCGGCTTACGCATCCCACCCCTCTGGCTGGCTGAGCACCCGCACGCTCGTTTGGTGGGTTGACTTAGGCATACGGAGTTCATTCCCAGTCTAAGCATACGAAGTTCATTCCCAGTCTAAGATCAGACTGGACCGAGGGTTGCGACAGCACATGCTGGGCTCGGGCATGTGCTGGTGCCGCATTTTTTTTCATCGGGGCACCATCGCCGGAGCATCACCGGAGAACCTGACCGGGGGCATTGGGGTTTCGGTGATCGGGGGGCCAGGGGGGGTGTGCGTACATGATGTGCGATGGGTGCTGGTACTTGGCCTTTATATTGGCCCCTTATCCCTCATCAAACCTCGAGAACTCACACCCCTTTAAAGAGCATTTGAAATTTTACAGGTTTGCTGCCAGTAGCCCTTAAAGTGTCTGAAATGGGGACACTTTTTTCAAACGGTCACAAATCTTGTACACTTCGAGTTTTTAGCTGAATTTTTTGTGCATGCCAAAAAAAATACAAGGATCACATCTACCAAGTTTGGGGCCAAAACTCCTTCCAAAAAAATGTTAAAAAATCCTGAACCACAAAAAGTTTCAAAAATCGTGAAAAATAGAAAACGAGTCGTCTTGCCATGAAACTTCACGTGAAGGCTTAAGGGATCATTGTATGAATTTACAAGCCATAAAAATGGTATTGGCATGCAAAAATATGAAGATGTGCCTAAACCCACCTACCATCCTATCGATCCACGGCTTGCGCATCCCGTCTCTCTGGCCGGTGTAGTGCCTGCCCGCCCGCTCGTTACGTCGGTTCGCTATACGGAGTTCATTCCCAATCTAAGATCACACCGGACTGAGGGTTGTGGTAGTAGGATCGACAGCACACAGAGAGAGACCCAACCGATCCCCGGCTTGCGCATCCCGCTCCTCTAGCTAGCTGAGTGCCCGCACATTCATTTCGTGGGTTGATTTAGGCATACGAAGTTCATTCCCAGTCTAAGCATATGGAGTTCATTCCCAGTCTAAGATCAGACCGGACCGAGGGTTGTGATAGCACATGCTGGGCTCGGGCATGTGCTGGTACCACATTTTTCTTCACCGGGGCACCATCGTCGGAGAACCTGACCGGCAACATTGGGGTTCCAACGATCGGGGAGGCCGGGCTGGTGTGCGCACATGATGTGCAATGGATGCTGGTACTTGGCCCTTATATTGGCCCCCTATCCCTCATCAAACCTCGAGAACTCACACCCCCTTAAAGAGCATTTAAGATTTTACAGGTTTGCTGCCAGTAGCCATTAAAGTGTCTAAAATGGGGACACTTTTTTCAAATGGTCACAAAATCTTGTACACTTTGGGTTTTTAGCTGACTTTTTTTGTGCATGCCAAAAAAAATAAAAGGATCACATCTTCCAAGTTGGGAGCCAAAACTCCTTCCAAAAAAATTTTAAAAAATCCCGAACCGTAAAAAGTTTCAAAATTCATGAAATATAGAAAACGAGTCGTCTTGCTGTGAAACTTCACGTGAAGGCTTAAGGGACCATTGTATGAATTTACAAGCCATAAAAATGGCCTTGGCACATAGAAATATGAAGATGTGCCTAAACCCACCTACCACCCTATCGATCCATGGCTTGCGCATCCCGTCTCTCTGGCCGACGTAATGCACGCCCGCCCGCCTTCTCGTTTCATCGGTTGGCTTAGGCATAAGGAGTTCATTCCCAGACTAAGATTGGATCAGATTGAGGGTTGCGGCAGCAAGATTGGTACCATGCGGAGGGGGACCCGATCGATCCTCGGCTTGCGCATCCCACCACTCTGGCCGGCTAAGCGCCTGCATGCTCGTTTGGTGGGTTCACTTAGGCATACGGAGTTCATTCCCAGTCTAAGATCGGACTGGACTGTGGGTTGCGACAGCACATGCTGGGCTCGGGCATGTGCTGGTGTTGCATTTTTCTTCACTAGGGCACCATCGCCGGAGCATCACCGGAGAACCTGACCGACGGCATTGGGGTTTCAGCGATCGGGGGGCCAGGGTGGTGTGCGCACATGATGTGCGATGGGTGCTGGTACTTGGCCCTTATATTGGCCCCCTATCCCTCATCAAACCTCGAGAACTCACACCCCCTTAAAGAGCATTTGAGATTTTACAGGTTTGCTACCAGTAGCCGTTAAAGTGTTTGAAATGGGGACACTTTTTTCAAATGGTCACAAAATCTTGTACACTTCAAGTTTTTAGCTGAATGTTTTTGTGCATGCCAACAAAAATACAAGGATCACGTCTACCATGTTTTGGGCAAAAACTCCTTCCGAAAAAATTTTGAAAAATCTCGAACGGCAAAAAGTTTCAAAAATCGTGAAAAATAAAAACGAGTCGTCTTGCCATGAAACTTCACGTGAAGTCTTAACGGACCATTGTATGAATTTACAAGCCATAAAAATGGTATTGGCATGCAGAAATATGAAGATGTGCCTAAACTCATGTACCACCCTATCGATCCACGGCTTGTGCGTCCCATCTCTCTGGTCTGCGTAGTGCCCGCCCACCCGCCCGCTCGTTTCGTCGGTTGGCTAAGGCATACGGAGTTCATTCCCAGTCTAAGATTGGATTGGACCAAGGGTTACGATAGCAGGATCAGCAGCATGCAGAGTGGGACCTAGTCGATCCCGACTTGCACATCCCGCCCCTCTGGCTAGCTGAGCGCCCGCACGCTCGTTTCGTGGGTTGATTTAGGCATACGAAGTTCATTCCTAGTCTAAGCATACAGTGTTCATTCCCAGTCTACGATCGGACCAGACCGAGGGTTACAGCAACACATGCTGGGCTCGGGCATGTGCTGGTGTCATATTTTTTTTCATCGGGGCACCATCGTCGGAGCATCGACGAGAACCTGACCGCCCGTATTGGGGTTCCGATGATCGGGGGGCCGGGGGGGTGTGCGGACATGATGTGCAATGGGTGTTGGTACTTGGCCCTTATATTGGCCCCTTATCCCTCATCAAACCTCAAAAACCCATACCCCCTTAAAGAGCATTTGAGATTTTACAGGTTTGCCACCAGTAGCCGTTAAAGTGTCTGAAATGGGGACACTTTGTAAACACCCAATTGGGTCTAGGCCCAGATCAATTGGGCCTGGCCCAAATGGGTATAGCCCAATTCAATTTTTTACCTTGTATTTTTTTTTCTTTTTTCTTTTTCCTTCTTTTGTATTTGATGTATTTTATTATTTATTATTATTATTATTATGTATATCTTTATTTATTTATTTTTTCTGTTAATATTTATATGTATTTTATTTATATAGTTCTATATTTATTATATATTATAATTTATTTATTATTTTTTTTTCTTGTAATATTTTTTTTATTTATCTTATTGTATTATCTGTTAATAATTTTTTTTTCTTCTCTCTTGTTTCGTTTATCTGATTTTTTGTGTATCTGATATTATTATTATTTTTTTTTATTAATCCTATCTTTTCTAATTATCTATTATTTTTTTATTTGATTTTGGAGGGCTGGGATTGAAAGTTGAAGAATCCCACTGTGAAGGGGAATTCAATCAAGAGAGTCTAGATTGGATTCAAAGATTGAATCCCCGTCCAAGGAGGAATTGGGATTGATCAGGAACTCCTGATCAATCCCTATAAAAGGGACCTCCTGGAACAGATTGCAAACACACAGAAAATAGTAAGCAAAAGCTACTGATTGAGAGAATAGGGACGTATAGAGAGCTAAGAAAAGGTTTAGGAGTTTTTTGAGAGTGAGAAGAAATTTTTTGAGAATTTTTGACTATTTTTTTCTGGGAATTTCTGGAAAATTCTAGATTCCAGTGAATTTTCCGACGAAGTTTGAATTTTTCAGTGAAAATTTCGGCCAACCTTGAAGTTTCCAGTGACCTGCCCAGTTTCCGACAAAGAATCCTAGAAACCGGTGATCTTCCGATCAACTTCCGGTGAACTTCCGACGAAAAAACCTAGATTTCGGTGACAAAACCCAGAATCCGATAAATCTTCAACCGGAGTTCTTCGGCGTTTTAGAGAGAAGGGAGAGGAAAAAGGAAGAAGAGAGAGAGAGGGAAGGAGCGTTCTGTCGAAAAATAGAGGGAAGTGCCTTTTATACCCTCTCAAAACGACATCGTTTTGGCCTTAAGTGACCCAGAGGATCCGCGCGTTTTGTCGTGACTCGACCCGACCCGAGCGTCGACCCGCTTCTTGACCCGCGTATGCCTGCCCCCTCCAAGCCGAGTCGAGCCGAGCCGAGCTCCAAGCCGCCCCCTTAAGCCGTTTCTCTTCCTTGAGCCGAGTCAAGCCAAGCCGTGATCCGAGCCGCTCCAAGTTTTTTTTCTTTTTTTTTTTTGAATTTTTTTTATTTTCATTTCTTTGTTTATTTGTTTATTTTTATTTTTTTTTATTTATTAGATTAGGTTTATTTAATATTCTTTTTATCTTTATTTTATTTTTATTTTTGTTTTACTTTTCTTTATTTTTTATTTTTATTTTTTATTTTTATTATTCTATTTTCTTTAAATAAAAATCAAAATTTCCAAAAAAAAATATTTTTAGGGAAAAGTTGAAAGTATCAATTTTCCTTAAAAATAAATTTCAAAAAGGGTTTTTGAGGAAAAGTTGAAAGTATCAATTTTCCTTGAAAATCAAAATTTCAAAGAAAAAACTTTTGAGGAAAAGTTGAAAGTATCAATTTTCCTTAAAAATAAGTTTCAAAAAAAGGTATTTTTGAGGAAAAGTTGAAAGTATCAATTTCCCTTAGAAATAAATTTCCAAAAAAATATTTTTAGGGAAAAGTTGAAAGTATCAATTTTCCTTGAAAATCAAAGTTTCCAAAAAAAAAAAACATTTTTGGGGAAAAGTTGAAAGTATCAATTTTCTTTGAAAATCAAAGTTTCCAAAAAAAAAACATTTTTGGGGAAAAGTTGAAAGTATCAATTTTCCCTACACAAGAACAACCATCATTTCCTTACTTTCTATTTTGATTTTGATTTTGATTTTGATTTTTCTTTAACTAATCTGACGACGGAGCCTCTGCAAGTGAAACAGTAGTTTTTCTTGCATACTCTTGAGGTGAGGGAATTTTCTCAAATTTCTGCTAAAAGTATTAGAGTCAATTGAGAAAAATTTCCAATAATTAATTACTTGGTAAAATTTTAAGGCTCTTTGGATAACACAAAATTATGCCGGTACCATCTTTTGATGGGCATTGTGAGGGTGCTAAAACCTTCCTCACACGTAACCGAACTCCCAAACTCTATTTTGGTTTGTAGACCTGAACCTATTCTTTTAGGGCCCTTAAACTTAGGTGTTCCCTAAAAGGACAGATTCTTTAGGTGGCCAATCGTACCTAGATAAAAAAAGATTGGTGGCGACTCCCTTAGGTCAATGTCTAGCGATAGATCCTCGAATCAAGATGTTATGACAGCTTGGCGACTCCACTGGGGACCTTGAGAGTCAGGCTAGCAAATAATTTGTGTTATCCAAAAGCCTAATAAAATTGAACCCTTCTGTATATATGTGTTGTTATTCATTTATGTTTATTTGCTTTGTTAATTATGTCATTCATGTGCATGTGCATAACATGAGCTCTACACCCGAGCTCCGTCCCTCTAGGAGGGAGCAAAGTACCTATTGCTTTCGTGAGGTCTAATGCCTCCGCAGTGGCTAGCGAAATGCTCTCACTCAAATTGAACCTTTTTCGCTTGTAGCTGTAATGGGCGAGGATTAGGGTGCCTTACTAGTCTGTGATGGACAAAGATGTAAGGAACAATTTGAGGACCTTTAGACTTTGACTTTAAAACTGCATATAGTGAACCTTAAGAATGCCTAAACCTAGGATAGAGCCCTTTCTACCTAATGATAGATATACCTTGAAATTAAGACACAAAAAGGGTGTTTATCTAACCATTTTGATTGTTTAACTTTGTGTATCATTTTCAGTATCATATGTAACATTATGCATCAGCATCACTTTCATTTCATCCATGGAACTAACTATGTTGTTTGTCTAATTTTATGCATCTGCATTATTTTCATGATCATGTTTTAACACAATCATTTACATTCATTTCATACTAGATTTCATTCAGAAAAATGTACATTTCATTTGTGTATCAAAGCATCATACATAAGGCACAGCATAACATTTCTAATCATAAGTATGGTACTCAAGGTCTGAGGATAGCTCCATCTAGCGAAAACCCTACTCATCCATACAACACAAGATCTAAAGCAAGGCAAATGGAGGAGGAAAGTTCTCATAGATTTGAAAAGCTAGAAAAAGCTCAGGAGAAGATTGAAAGTGAACTAAGCAAGATTCTGGAGGCTCTTAATAACATGAATAAAGGAAAAGGAGTTGAAGGAAATACAAGCCAACAAGATGTGGCTGACCCTTTGTATCCTCCAGGTTTTGGCCCACCTCAAGCCCAGTCTGCTCAAGAGGTCCTGCCACAACATTTCGCATATCCTAGAATGCCATCAGCTTTCAACCCAAGGTAGTATAATAGCTATATAAATCTTGTATTCACTGAAAAAGTAGTAGAACCAATTCTTGATCTAGATGATTTAAAAGAGAAGGAAAAAGAAAAGATGAGAGTGGAAGTACAGGAAAGTTCCAAGATTAGCATGCTAGAGCAAAGGCTACAGGCTGTAGAAGGATTTAGCTTTTATGGGTCAGTTGATGCTGCTGGGCTCTGCTTAGTTCCTGATGTGGTTATCCCCCATAAGTTTAAAGTACCAAAATTTGAAAAATATGACAGTACACAGTGCCCCAAAACTCACATCACAATGTATTGTTGAAAAATGGTAGCTCATGCACATGATGAAAAACTCTTGATGCATGTCTTCCAGGATAGCCTCACTAGCTCTGCGGCCAGGTGGTATGTTCAGTTGGATAAAACCCACATTCGCTCTTGGAGTGATATGGCACATGATTTCATCGATCAGTATCGACATATCATGGATTTGGCCCCTGATCATTTATCTTTATAGAATCTAGAGAAAAAGACAAATGAGTCTTTTAAAGAATACGCCCAGAGATGGAGAGATATAGCTTTACAGGTACAACCTCCACTGACAGAAAAAGAGACCACAGTGCTGTTTGTTAGCACTTTAAAACCTCCCTATTATAAAAAGATGATAGGGAATGCAACAAAGAATTTTGCCGACATGGTGATCTTTGGAGAAATTATTGAAAGTGCCATAAAAAATCGTAAGTTGAAAGGAGGAGAAACCAAGAAGACATCAGAAAAGAAAGAAGCTGAAGCTCAAGCTGTGAGCTTTGATAGACAACAATTCAGGGGTTATCAACCCTATCCATCCCAAGGTTACTCTCCATACTATCCTGCTGTGAATAATGCCTCATCCCACCCATACCAGCTAACTCCACAACCACCTTATTCATCCACTTACCGATCAATTTTTAGCCCTCAAGATCTTACATATAGCCTTAACATTCAAGCTCCTGTAAAAACCCAAATTCACCCTACTAACCCAGCAAGTGGCTCACAAGAACAACGGACTACTCGAGAAAAACCTGTATTTGATCTAATTCCTATGACTTATACAGAGTTATATCGAGAACTCTATAATAGCCATTTGATTGCCCCTAGCCATGTGGAACCGCTTAAACCACCCTATCCAAAGTGGTATGATCCTACAGCCCACTGTGACTACCATTATGGAATTACTGGCCATTTTACTGAAAATTGCACTGCTTTAAAGTATAAGGTGCAACGGTTGATCAATGATGGAATGGTAAGTTTTGATCAGGGAAAAACAACAACACCTAATGTTAGCGTACTGAGTGAAAGTCAAGAACGGAAAAGATCCGGAGAGTCACAATGAATTGAGGGGCAAGATGTCAATGGGGATTTCTTCACCTGATCATATAGGGGGCTAATTTTTAATGGAGATAAGGCTGGTTGAAGGTTTTTTTTTTGTCATTTTAAGATTTCTTTTCAAGTAATGTTAGATTTCTTTTTTACAAAATGACTTCACTTGTTATCATCTTAATAAAGGCAAGTTAATGCATTTCATTACATTTTCTCTTTCACTCGACCATTATTCCATGCCCTGTTACCTTTCATAACTTTACATTCCCATTCTCAAATTTTGGATGATGAATATTTGGACAGTTATAATAGTAATTCTGGGATTTAATTTTTGAGAACTCATCCACATTAATATGAGAAGATGATTTGAGCAAAAAGTAAGCTATTACCGGAGGTGAAATAGATATGTCTTGAAGATGTGCAATCTTTTATACAGATTCATGAGCTTTGTTCAATAGATGATGTTCAAGAAAGGTATTCACAATTGAGATGAAAAATGGCCATCTTTCTTTTACCATTCAAAAAACCATTTATTGCTACCCCTTTGAGCCTATTATGATTTCTTTTTCTGAAGAACCCTAACCAAGGATCACCCTCTACACTGGGGGAAAATTTTTGAAAAAATTTCACAAAAGGTCTCAAAAATGGAAAAAGAAAGAAAAGAAAAAGAAAAAATAAATGCCACACATGACTTGGGGCAAAGTAATGAGAATCTTTTGTGTGAAGAAAGAAAATAGTGAAACAATGTGGGGGCAAAATGCCAAGTTGTATCAAATGATCCTTTGGTTTTGAACCTTTTTAATACATGTTTTGAGCCTATTATATCCATTTATTTTATGACCCTTCACCTTAGCCTACATTACAACCTTGAAAAGTCCATTTGGATCAAGTATGAATACTCAACTTGAATGATCATATGTTGAGCGAAGGCATGCTCATGATGAAGCAATGGAATCATGCTACATTACTCTAAAGTTTGATGTATGAAGGATATCAACAATAGATGAAAAATGAGAAAAAAAAAAGATGATGAAAAAAAAAAGAAAAAAAAAAGAAAGAAAGAAGAAAAAATGAAAAAAGAGATTCAAATTGAAAACCTGAAAATGTGATTTTGGTAGAAAAAGATCCAGGTCAAATGGCTCACATGAATGGAAGATCAAAGACATCTAAAGATCCCTCAAAGACTGGGGCAAAGTTTGCCAAGCTCAAGATGACTTAACAGTAAATGGAATGAGTTTTTGAAAAAGAATCCTAGATTAATGTTGAGAATTGTCTGAATATTCATCATTTGGACATACCATCCATCCCAATGACATATATCCAATTTATTTCCTTTCCCATTTGTTTTATACCAAAATAGATCTTCATTGATAATTCACCTTGTGTTCTCTTATTATTTCACCCCTAAAATGAATTGAGAAAATGCTTGATTGCATTGTATTTGTCAAGATTTGAAATGATAATGAATGAATGAATATGTGCTTAAAAGAGTCTTGTATTCATTTGAAAAGAAATCTAAGATGATGGTGGTGACAAAATGAAGAAATGGTAGAAACCTAAAAGAGATTATTTGGAAGAATATATGATGTGACCAAATAGAGAATATGATGGGGCAAATTTTGAAAAGTGGTACAACTAAGTGATGAGTATAATGATGAATTGGTCGATATGATTTGCAAGTTATGATTGAATGATGAGAACAATCAGTGGACAAAGTTTGTTTTGGAATGGTTAATGCTGAGACACCTATGAGTAATGACCCAGTGATGGTGGATGAAACTTGTTTTGAAATTTGTTAGTGCTGAAAAATTCATTGAATGATGGTCAAGTGATGATCGATTGATGAAGCTTATTCCAAAGTATTGAAACTGAACAAGGAAGAATGTGAGTGGAAAAGACAATGAAGAGCTACACTGGTTCGATCTTAGAAGAGCAGTGCAATTGGATCTCTGAAGAATCAAAGGGCTTGATGCCTAAGAAAAGAGCTTGAGAAATTTGAGTACCATACATTGAACAGGAATTAATTGACCAACATTTGCATAGCATGCATTGAAATTCATATGCGTTTGCATAGCATACACTACTTTCAGGAAAGTAGAGTGTATAAATTCAAGAAGCAAGGGTGTTCCAACATCCCACATGGAGAAGACAGATATGAAGATATTTTGCAGGTAAGTTCCTAATCCTTGAAATAGGATGGCTTTTGGTATCAGGGTTGATTTATAAGACCTTTGGGCATAATCCCCTGAAATTCCTTCAAACACAACTTTCAACTCCTTTGGACATGATTGTCAAGGAGCAATTTACTTTCCAAAGTTTCTTTGCCTCTGTTTAGAGGAGCAATTTACTTTCTCAAAGTTGTGGTGCCTCTATTTAGAGGAGCAATTTACTTTCTCAAAGTCGTGGTGCCTCTATTTAGAGGAGGAGCAATTTACTTTTCCAAAGTTGTGGTGCCTCTATTTAGAGGAGCAATTTACTTTCAAAAGTCGTGGTGCCTCTGTTTAGAGGAGCAATTTACTTTCTCAAAGTCGTGGTGCCTCTGTTTAGAGGAGCAATTTACTTTCAAAAGTCATGGTGCCTCTGTTTAAAGGAGCAATTTATTTTCCAAAGTCGTTGAGCCTCTGTTTAGAGGAGCTTTGGTAAAAAACAAAAACAAAAAAACAAAAAAAAACAACAAAAAAAAACAAAAAAAAAACAAAACAAAAAATGACAATGTTGAGTTGAGTCTTGATTGGGTGTCTACGTCTTTGCGCAATTTCTGTTTCACAGAAAATATGCAAAGAGGGGCAGCTGTAGACACCCAATTGGGTCCAGGCCCAGATCAATTGGGCCTGGCCCAAATGGGTATAGCCCAATTCAATGTTTTACCTTGTTTTTTTTTTTCTTTTTTCTTTTTCCTTCTTTTGTATTTTATGTATTTTATTATTTATTATTACTATTATGTATATCTTTATTTATTTTTTTCTGTTAATATTTATATGTAATTTATTTATATAGTTATATATTTATTATTATATTATAAATTTTTTTCTGGTAATATTTTTGGATTTATTTTATTTTATTTTTTAATTATCTGTTAATTTTATTTTATTCATTTATCTGATTTTTTTTATTTATCCGATTATTATTTTTTTTTCTTTTTTTGAGTGCTGGATTGAAAGTTGAAGAATCCCACTGTGAATGGGAATTCAATCAGAAGAGTCCAGTTGGATTCAAAGATTGAATTCCCGTCCAAGGAGGAATTGGGATTGATCAAGAGCTCTTGATCAATCCCTATAAAAGGCGCCTCTAGAACAGAATGAAGAACACACAGAGAAAACAGTAAGCAAAAGCTATTGATTAAGAGAATAGGGGTGTATAGAGAGCTAAGAAAAGGTTTAGGAGTGTTCTGGGAGTGAGAAGAATTTTTTTGAAGTTTTTTTGGTGATTTTTTTTTTTTTGGAAATTTCTGGAAATTCCAGATTCCGATGAATTTTCCGGCGAAGTTTGAATTTTTCGATGAAAATTTTGGCCAAACTTGAAGTTTTCGATGACCTGCCTAGATTCTGGCGAAGAATCCTAAAAACCGGTGATCTTTCGGCCAACTTCCGGTGAACTTCCGATGAAATTTTCCAGATTCAGGCCACATTTTCCAAAATTTGATGGATATTCAACCGGAGTTCTTCAGCTTTTAGAGAGAAGGGAGAGGAAAAAGGAAGGAGAGAGAGAGAGGGGAGGAGCGTTCTGCCGAAAAACAGAGGGAAGTGCCTTTTATACCCTTTAAAAATGACGTAGTTTTAGCCTTAAGTAACCCAGAGGATCCGTGCATTTTACCGAGATCCGACCCAACTCGAGCGTTAACCCGCTTCCTGACCAGCGCGTGTGTCTACCCTCTCCAAGCCGAGCCGAGCTGATAGCCGAGCCGCTCCAGGTTTTTTTTTTCAGAATTTTTATTTATTTATTTGTTTTATTTATTTATTTATTTATTTATTAGATTAGATTTATTTAATATTTATTTATCTTATTTTTATTTTTGTTTTACTTTTCTTTATTTTTTATCTTTATTTATTTTTACTTTTATTTTATTCTATTTTCTTTAAATAAAAATCAAAATTTCCAAAAAAAATATTTTTAGGGAAAAGTTGAAAGCATCAATTTTCCTTAAAAATAAATTTCAAAAAGGGTTTTTGAGGAAAAGTTGAAAGTATCATTTTTCCTTGAAAATCAAAATTTCCAAAAAAATATTTTTAGGGAAAAGTTGAAAGTATCAATTTTCCTTAAAAATAAATTTTCAAAAAAAATATTTTTAGGGAAAAGTTGAAAATATCAATTTTCCTTAAAAATAAATTTTCAAAAAAAAGGGTTTTTGAGGAAAAGTTGAAAGTATCAATTTTCCTTGAAAATCAAAATTTCAAAAAAATATTTTTGAGGAAAAGTTGAAAATATCAATTTTCCTACACAAGAACAATCATTCTCTCCTTCCTTTCTATTTTGATTTTGATTTTGATTTTTCTTTAACCAATCCGACGACAGAGCCTCTGCAAGTGAAACAGTAGTTTTTTCTTGCATACTCTTGAGGTGAGGGAATTTTTTCAATTTTCTGCTAAAAGTATTAGAGTCAATTGAGAAAAATTTCCAATAATTAATTACTTGATAAAATTTTAAGGCTAATTGGATAACACAAATTTAAGCTGGTACCATCTTTTGATGGGCGTTGTGAGGGTGCTATAACCTTCCTCACACGTAATCGAACTCCCGAACCCTATTCTGGTTTGTAGACCTGAACCTATTCTTTTAGGGACCCTTAAACTTAGGTGTTCCCTGAAATAACAGATTCCTTAGGTGGCCAATCGCACCTAGATAAAAAAAGATTGGTGGCGACTCCCTAAAAGTCAATGTCTAGTGATAAAACTCCTTCCAAAAAAATTTTAAAAAATCCCAAACCGTAAAAAGTTTCAAAAATCATGAAATATAGAAAACGAGTCGTTTTGCTGTGAAACTTCATGTGAAGGCTTAAGGGACCATTGTATGAATTTACAAGCCATAAAAATGGCCTTGGCACACAGAAATATGAAGATGTGCCTAAACCCACCTACCACCCTATCGATCCATGGCTTGCGCATCCCGTCTCTCTGGCCGGCGTAGTGCACGCCCGCCCTCCCGCCTTCTCGTTTCGTCGGTTGACTTAGGCATAAGGAGTTCATTCCCAGACTAAGATTGGACCGGATTGAGGGTTGCGGCAACAAGATTGGTACCATGTGGAGGGGGACCCGACCGATCCTCGGCTTGCGCATCCCACCACTCTGGCCGGCTGAGCACCTGCACGCTCGTTTGGTGGGTTGACTTAGGCATACGGAGTTCATTCCCAGTCTAAGACCGGACTGGACTGAGGGTTGTGGTAGCACATGCTGGGCTCGGGCATGTGCTGGTGTTGCATTTTTCTTCGTCGGGGCACCATCGTCGGAGCATTGCCGGAGAACCTGACCGACGGCATTTGGGTTCCGACGATCGGGGGCCTGGGGGGTGTGCACACATGATGTGCGATGGGTGCTGGTACTTGGCCCTTATATTGGCCCCGTATCCCTCATCAAACCTCGAGAACTCACACCCCCTTAAAGAGCATTTGAGATTTTACAGGTTTGTTGCCAGTAGCTATTAAAGTGTCTGAAATGGGGACACTTTTTTGAAATGGTCACAAAATCTTGTACACTTCGAGTTTTTAGCTGAATTTTTTTGTGCAAGCGAAAAAAAAAATACAAGGATCACGTTTACCAAGTTTGGGGCCAAAACACCTTTCGAAAAAATTTTAAAAAATCCTGAACCGTAAAAATTTTCAAAAATCAAGAAAATTAGAAAACGAGTCGTCTTGCCATGAAACTTCACGTGAAGGCTTAAGGGACCATTGTATGAATTTACAAGCCATAAAAATGGCATTGGCATGCAGAAATATGAAGATGTGCCTAAACCCACCTACCGCCCTATCGATCCACGGCTTGCGCATCCCGTCTCTTTGGCCGACGTAATGCCCGCCTGCCTGCTCGTTTCATCGGTTGGCTTAGGCATACGGAGTTTATTCCCAGTCTAAGATTAGACCGAACCAAGGGTTGTAGCAACAAGATCGACAGCACACAGAGGGGGACCCGACCGATCCCCGGCTTGCGCATCCCACCCCTTTGGCCGGCTGAGCGCCCGCACGCTCGTTTCATGGGTTGACTTAGGCATACGGAGTTCATTCCCAGTATAAGCATACGGAGTTCATTCCCAGTCTAAGATCTGACCAGACCGAGGGTTGCGGCAGTAGATGTTGGGCTCGAGCATGTGCTGGTGCCGCATTTTTCTTTGCCGGGGCACCATCGTCGGAGCATCGCCAGAGAACCTGACCGGTGGCATTAGGGTTCTGACGATCGGGGGCCCGAGGGGGTGTGCGCACATGATGTGCGTGGGTGCTGGTACTTGGCCCTTATATTGGCCCCCTATCCCTCATCAAACCTCGAGAACTCACACCCCCTTAAAGAGCATTTGAGATTTTATAGGTTTGCTGCCGGTAGCCATTAAAGTGTCTGAAATGGGGACACTTTTTTCAAATGCTCACAAAATCTTGTACACTTCGTGTTTTTAGCTGAATTTTTTTATGCATGCCAACAAAAGTACAAGGATCACGTCTACCAGGTTTGGGACAAAAACTCTTTCGAAAAGATTTTAAAAAATCCCGAACCGTAAAAAGTTTCAAAAATCTTAAAAAATATAAAACGAGTCGTCTTGCCATGAAACGTCACGTGAACGCTTAAGGGACCATTGTATGAATTAACAAGCCATAAAAAAGGAATTGGCTTGCAGAAATATGAAGATGTACCTAAACCCACCTACCACCCTATCGATCCACGGCTTGTGCATCCCGTCTCTCTGGTCGGCGTAGTGCCCGCCAGCCCGCCCACCCGTTCGTTTTGTCGGTTGGCTTAGGCGCATGGAGTTCATTCCCAGTCTAAGATCAGACCAGACCGAGGGTTACGGTAGCAGGATTGACAGCACACAGAGGGGGACCCAACCAATCCCTGGCTTCCGCATCCCGCCCTTCTGGCCAGCTGAGCGCCTGTACGCTCGTTTCGTGGGTTGACTTAGGCATACGGAGTTCATTACCAGTCTAAGCATACGGAGTTCATTGCCAGTTTAAGATTGGACCGACCGAGGGTTGCGACAGCACATGCTAGGCTCGGGCATGTGCTGGTGCCCATTTTTCTTTGTCGGGGCACCATCGCCGGAGCATCATCGGAGAACCTGACCGATGGCATTGGGGTTTTGACGATCGGGGCGGTGGGGGGGGTGTGTGCACATGATGTACGATGGGTGCTGGCACTTGGCCCTTATATTGGGCCCCTATCCCTCATCAAACCTCAAGAACTCACACCCCCTTAAAAAGCATTTGAGATTTTACAAGTTTGCTGCCAATAGTCATTAAAGTGTCTGAAATGGGGACACTTTTTTCAAATGGTCACAAAATCTTGTACACTTTGAGTTTTTAGCTAAATTTTTTTTTGCATGCCAACAAAAATACAAGGATCACGTCTACCAAGTTTGGGGCCAAAACTCCTTCTGAAAAATTTTAAAAAATCTCGAACCGTAAAAAGTTTCAAAAATTGTGAAAAATAGAAAAACGAGTCGTCTTGCCATGAAACTTCACGTGAAGGCTTAAGGGACCATTGTATGAATTTGCAAGCCATGAAAATCATATTGGCACACAGAAATATGAAGATGTGCCTAAACCCACCTACCACCCTATCGATCCACGGCTTGCGCATCCCGTCTCTCTGGCCGACGTAGTGTCCGCCCGCCCGCTCGTTTCGTCGGTTGGCTTAGGCATACAGAGTTCATTCCCAATCTAAGATCGGGATGAACTGAGGGTTGCGGCAACAAGATTGACAGCACGCAGAAGGGGACCCGACCGATCCCCGGCTTGCGCATCTCGCCCCTCTGGCTGGCTGAGCGCCCGCACGCTCGTTTCATGGGTTGACTTAGGCATACGGAGTTCATTCCCAGTCTAAGATCAGACTGGACCGAGGGTTGCGGTAGCACATACTGGCCTCGGGCATGTGCTGCTGTCACATTTTTCTTTGTTGGGGCTCCATCACCGGAGAACTTGATCGACGGCATTGGGGTTCCGAAGACCGGGGGGGCCAGGGGGTGTGCGCACATAATGTGCGATGGGTGCTGGTACTTGGCCCTCATATTGGCCCCCTATCCCTCATCAAACCATGAGAACTCACACCCCCTTAAAGAGCATTTGAGATTTCACAGGTTTGCTACTAGTAGCCATTAAAGTGTCTGAAATGGGGACACTTTTTTCAAATGGTCACAAAATCTTGTACACTTCGAGTTTTTAGCTAAATTTTTTTGTACATGCCAACAAAAATACAAGGATCATGTCTACCAAGCTTCGAACCCCAAAAAGTTTTGAAAATCATGAAAAATAGAAAAGGAGTCGTCTTGCCATGAAACTTCACGTGAAGGCTTAAGGGACCATTGTATGAATTTACAAGCCACAAAAATGGCATTTTTATGCAGAAATATGAATATGTGCCTAAACCCACCTACCACCCTATCGATCCACGGCTTGTGCATCCTGTCTCGCCCGCTCGCTCATTTCGTCGGTTGGCTTAGGCATACGAAGTTCATTCCCAGTCTAAGATCAGACCGGACTGAGGCTTGCGACAGTAGGATCGCCAACATGCAGAGGGGGACCTGGCCGATCCTGGCTCGCGCATCTCGTCCCTCTGGCCGGCTGGGGTGTGCACACATGATGTGCGATGGGTGCTGGTACTTGGAACTTATATTGGCCCCCTATCCCTCATCAAACCTCGAGAACTCACACCCCCTTAAAGAGCATTTGAGATTTTACAGGTTTGCTGCCAGTAGTTATTAAAGTGTCTGAAATGGGGACACTTTTTTCAAATGGTCACAAAATCTTGTAAACTTCGAGTTTTTTGCTGAATTTTTTTGTGTATGCCAACAAAAATACAAGGATCACGGCTACAAATTTTGGGGCCAAAACTCCTTTCAAAAAAATTTTAAAAAATCTCGAACCACAAAAAGTTTTGAAAATCATTAAAAATAGAAAATAAGTCATCTTCCCATGAAACTTCACGTGAAGGCTTAAGGGACGATTGTATGAATTTATAAGCCATAAAAATGGCATTGGCACGTAGAAATATGAAGATGTGCTGAAACGTACCTACCACCCTATCAATCCACGGCTTTCGCATCCCGTCTCTCTGGCCGACGTACTGCCCGCCCGCCCGCCCGCCCGCTTGTTTCGTCGGTTGACTTAGGCATTCGGAGTTCATTCCCATTCTAAGATCAGACCAGATCAAGTGTTGCGGTAGCAGGATCAGCAACACGCAGAGGGGGACCCGATCGATCCCTGGCTTGCGCATCCCGCCCCTCCGGCCGGCTGAGTGCCCGCACGCTCGTTTCATGGGTTGACTTAGGCATATGGAGTTCATTCCCAATCTAAGCATACGGAGTTCATTCCCATTCTAAGATCGGACCGGACCGAGGGTTGCGACAGCACATGCTGGGCTCAGGCATGTGCTGGTGCCTCATTTTTCTTCGCTGGGGCACCATCGCTGGAGCATCCCCGGAGAACCTGACCGACGGCATTGAGGTTCCGACGATCGGGGGGGCCAGGGCGGTGTGCGAACATATGTGTGATGGCTTCTGGTACTTGGCCTTTATATTGGCCCCCTATCCCCCATCAAACCTCAAGAACTCACACCCCCTTAAAGAGCATTTGAGATTTTACAGGTTTGTTGCCAGTAGCCATTAAAGTGTCTGAAATGGGGACACTTTTTTCAAATGGTCACAAAATCTTGTACACTTGGAGTTTTTAGCTGAATTTTTTTGTGCATGCCAAAAAAAAGTACAAGGATCACGTCTACCAAGTTTGGGGCCAAAACACCTTCCGAAAAAATTTTAAAAAATCCCGAACCGCAATAAGTTTCAAAAATCATGAAAAATAGAAAACTTGTCGTCTTGCCATGAAACTTCACGTGAAGGCTTAAGGGACCATTGTATGAATTTACAAGCCATAAAAATGGCATTGGCACGCAAAAATATAAAGATGTGCCTAAACCCACCTACCACCCTATCGATCCACAGCTTGCGCATCCTGTCTCTCTGACCGGCATAGTGCCCGTCCACCCGCTCGCTCTTTTCATCGGTTGGCTTAGGCATACGAAGTTCATTCCCAATCTAAGATCAGACTGGACCAAGGGTTGCGGTAGTAGGATAGACAGCATGTAGAGGGGGACCCGATCAATCCCCGGCTTGCGTATCCCGCCCCTTTGGCCGGCTAAGCGCCTGCCCGCACGCTCGTTTCGTGGGTTGACCTAGGCATATGGAGTTCATTCCCAATCTAAGCATGCGGAGTTCATTCCCAGTCTAAGATTAGACCATACCGAGGGTTGCGGCAGCACATGTTGGGCTCGGGAATGTGCTGGTGCCGCATTTTTCTTCGTAGGGGCACCATCGTCGGAGCATTGCCGAAGAACCTGACCGGTGGCATGAAAATGGTATTGGCACACAAAAATATGAAGATGTGCCTAAACCCACCTACCACCCTATCGATCCACGGCATACGGATCCCGTCTCTCTGGCCGGCATAGTGCCCGACCAACCACCCGCCCGCTCGTTTCATCGGTTAGCTTAGGCATACGGAGTTCATTCCCAGTCTAAGATCGGACCAGACCGAGGGTTGCAGTAGCAGGATCGACAGCACGCAGAGGGGGACCCGGTCGATCCCCGACTTGCGCATCCCGCCCCTCTGGCCTGCTGAGCACCCGCACGCTCATTTC
Source organism: Durio zibethinus (assembly GCF_047325235.1). NCBI lineage: Eukaryota > Viridiplantae > Streptophyta > Magnoliopsida > Malvales > Malvaceae > Durio > Durio zibethinus. The sequence continues at coordinate 20,493,382 of NC_143162.1, read as the reverse complement.
ACTGGTTGACTTAGGCATACAGAGTTCATTCCCAGTCTAAGATCAGACCGGACCGAGGGTTGCGGTAGCACATGCTGGGCTCAGGCATGTGCTGGTGCCACATTTTTCTTCTTCGGGGCACCATCACCGGAGCATCGCCGGAGAACCTAACCGGCGGCATTGAAGTTTCGGTGATCAAAGGGGTGGGGGGTGTGCGCACATGATGTGCGATGGGTGGTGGTACTTGGCCCTTATATTTGCTTCCAGTAGCCATTAAAGTGTCTGAAATGGGGACACTTTTTTCAAATGGTCACAAAATCTTGTACACTTCAAGTTTTTAGCTGAATTTTTTTGTGGATACCAAAAAAAATACAAGGATCAGGTCTACCAAGTTTGGCCCTAAAACGCCTTCTGAAAAAATTTTAAAAAATCCTGAACCAAAAAAAGTTTCAAAAATCTTGAAAAATAGAAAACGAGTTGTCTTGCCATGAAACTTCGCATGAAGGCTTAAGGGACCATTGTATGAATTTACAAGAAATAAAAATGGCATTGGCACATAAAAATATGAAGATGTGCTTAAACCCACCTACCACCCTATCGATCCACGGCTTGCGCATCCCGTCTCTCTGGTCGGCATAGTGCCCGCCCGCCCGCTCGTTTCATCTGTTGGCTTAGGCATATGGAGTTCATTCCCAATCTAAGATCAGACTGGACCAAGGGTTGCGGTAGCGGGATGGACAGAACGCAAAGGGGGACCCGGTCGATCCTCGGCTTGCGTAGCCTGCCCCTCTGGCTGGCTGAGCACCCACACGTTCATTTCATGGGTTAACTTACGCATACGGAGTTCATTCCCAGTCTAAGCATACGAAGTTCATTCCCAGTCTAAGATCAGACTGGACCAAGGGTTACAGCAGCACATGCTAGGCTCGAGCATGTGCTGGTGCCGTATTTTTCTTCGTCGGGGCACCATCACCGGAGCATCACTGGAGGACCTGACCGACGGCATTGGGATTCCGACGATCGGGGGGGTCGGGGGGGTGTACGCACATGATGTGCGATGGGTGCTGGTACTTGGCCCTTATATTGGCCTCCTATCCCTCATCAAACCTCCAGAACTCACACCCCCATAATGAGCATTTGAGATTTTACAGGTTTGCTGCCAGTAGCCATTAAAGTGTCTTAAATTGGGACACTTTTTTCAAATGGTCACAAAATCTTGTGCACTTTTGAGTTTTTAGCTGAATTTTTTTGTGCATGCCAACAAAAACACAAGGATCACGTTGACCAAGTTTGGGACCAAAAATCCTTCTGAAAAAAGTTTAAAAAATCCCAAACTGTAAAAAGTTTTGAAAATCGTGAAAAATAGAACACGAGTCGTCTTGCCATGAAACTTCACGTGAAGGCTTAAGGGACCATTGTATGAATTTACAAGCCGTAAAAATGGCATTGGCACGTAGAAATATGAAGATGTGCCTAAACCCACCTACCAGCCTATCGATCCATGGCTTGCGCATCCCGTCTCTCTGGCCGACGAAGTGCCCGCCCATCCGCCCGCCCGCTCGTTTCGTCGGTTGGCTTAGGCATACGGCATTCATTCCTAGTCTAAGATCAGACTGGACCGAGGGTTGTGGCAGCAGGATGGGCAACATGTAGAGGGGGACCCGGTCAATCCCCGGCTTGTACATCCCACCCCTCTGGCCGACTGAGCGCCCGCACGCTCGTTTCGTGGGTGGAATTAGGCATACAGAGTTCATTCCCAGTCTAAGCATGCTGAGTTCATTCCTAGTCTAAGATCGGACCGGACCGAGGGTTGCGACAGCACATGCTGGGCTCGGGCATGTGCTGGTGCCGCATTTTTCTTCGTCGGGGCACCATCGTCGGAGCATCGCCAGAGCATCGTCGGAGAACCTGACCGACGACATTGGGGTTCCAACGATCGGGGGGCCGGGGGGTGTGCGCACATGATGTGCGATGGGTACTGGTACTTGGCCCTTATATTGGCCCCCTATCCCTCATCAAACCTTGAGAACTCACACCCCCTTAAAGAGCATTTGAGATTTTACAGGTTTGCTGCCAATAGCAATTAAAGTGTCTTAAATGGGGACACTTTTTTCAAATGGTCACAAAATCCTGTACACTTCGAGTTTTTAGCTGAATTTTTTCGTTCATACCAAAAAAAATACAAGGATCACGTCTACCAAGTTTGGGCCCAAAACTCCATCCGAAAAAATTTTAAAAAATCCCGAACCGCAAAAAGTTTCAAAAATCGTGAAAAATAGAAAACGAGTCGTCTTGCCATGAAACTTCACGTGAAGGCTTAATGGACCATTGTAGGAATTTACAAGCCATAAAAATGGCATTGGCACGCAGAAATATGAAGATGTGCCTAAACCCTCCTACCAGCCTATTGATCCACGGCTTGCACATCCCGTCTCTTTGGTCGGTGTAGTGCCCGACCGCCCACCCGGCCGCTCGTTTCATCGGTTGGCTTAGGGATACGAAGTTCATTCCCAGTCTAAGATTGGACCGGACCAAGGGTTGCGGCAGCAGGTACGATAGGACGCAAAGGGGGACCCGATCGATGCCCGACTTGCGGATCCTTTCCCTCCGGTCGGCTGAGCACCCGCACGCTCGTTTCGTGGGTTGACTTAGGCATACGAAGTTCATTCGATGTCTAAGATCAGACCGGACCGAGGGTTAAGGCAGCACATGCTGGGCTCAGGCATGTGCTGCCACCGCATTTTTCTTCATCGGGGCACCATCGCCGGAGCATCACCGGAGAACCTGACCGTCGACATTGGGGTTCCGGTGATCGGGGGGGCAGGGGGTGTGCGCACATGATGTGTGATGGGTACTGGTACTTGGCCCTTATATTGGCCTCCTATTCCTCATCAAACCTCAAGAACTCACATCCCCTTAATGAGCATTTGAGATTTTACAGGTTTGCTGCCAGTAGCCATTAAAGTGTCTTAAATGGGGACACTTTTTTCAAATGGTCACAAAATCTTGTACACTTCGAGTTTTTAGCTGAATTTTTTTATGCATGGCAAAAAAATACAAGGATCACGTCTACCATGTTTGGGAACAAAACTTCTTTCTAAAAAATTTTAAAAAATCTCGAACCGCAAAAGGTTTCAAAAATCGTGAAAAATAGAAAACGAGTCGTCTTGCCATGAAACTTCACGTGAAGGCTTAAGGGACCATTGTATGAATTTAAAAGCCATAAAAATGGCATTGCCATGCAGAAATGTGAAGATGTACCTAAACCCACCTACTACCCTAACGATCCACAGCTTGCGCATCCCGTCTCTCTGGCCGGCGTAGTGCCCACCCGCCCGCTCATTTCGTCGGTTGGATTAGGCATATGGAGTTTATTCCCAGTCTAAGATCAGATCGAACCAAGGGTTGTGATAGCAGGATTGGCAGCACACAGAGGGGGACCCGACCGATCCCCGGCTTGCGCATCCCGCCCCTCTGGCCAGTTGAGCGAGTGCACGCTCGTTTCGTGGGTTGACTTAGGCATACGGAGTTCATTCACAGTCTAAGCATACGGAGTTCATTCCCAGTCTAAGATAAGACCGAATCGAGGGTTGCGGCTGTACATGCTGGGCTTGGGCATGTGCTGGTGCCGCATTTTTCTTCGCCGAGGCACCATCGCTGGAGCATCGCCGGAGAACCTGACAGACGGCATTGGGGTTCCGATGATCGGGAGGGCGGAGCGGGGGTGTGCACACATGATGTGCAATGGGTGCTTGTACTTGGCCCTTATATAGGCCCCGTATCCCTCATCAAACCTCGAGAACACACACCCCGTTAAAGAGCATTTGAGATTTTACAAGTTTGCTACCAGTAGCCATTAAAGTGTCTGAAATGGGGACACTTTTTTCAAATGGTCAAAAAATCTTGTACACTTTGAGTTTTTAGCTGAATTTTTTTATGGATGCCAAAAAAAATACAAGGGTCACATCTACCAAGTTTGGGGCCAAAACTCCTTCCAAAAAAATTTTAAACAATCCCGAACCGCAAAAAGTTTTGAAAATCGTGAAAAATAGAAAACAAGTCGTCTTGCAATGAAACTTCACGTGAAGGCTTAAGGGACCATTGTATGAATTTACAAGCCACAAAAATGGTATTGGCACGTAGAAATATGAAGATGTACCTAAACCCACCTACCACCCTATCGATCCACGGCTTGCGCATCCCGTCTCTCTGGTCGACGTAGTGCCCGCCCACCCGTCCACCCGCTCGTTTCGTCGGTTGGCTTAGGTATACAGAGTTCATTCCCAATCTAAGATTGGACCAGACTGAGGGTTGCAGCTGTAGGATCGGCAGCACGCAGAGGGGGACCCGATCGATCCTCGGCTTGCACATCCCGCCTCTCTGGCCGGTTGAGCGCCCGCACGCTCAATTCATGGGTTTACTTATGCATACGGAGTTCATTCACAGTCTAAGCATACGAAATTCATTCCCAGTCTAAGATCGAACTAGACCAAGGGTTACAGCCGCACATGCTGGGCTTGGGCATGTGCTGGTACCGCATTTTTCTTCACCAGGGCTCCATCGTCGGAGCATCGTCGGAGAACCTAACCGGCGGCATTGGGGTTTCGATGATCGGGGGGGCCGGGGGGTGTGTGCACATGATGTGCGATGGGTGCTGGTACTTGGCCCTCATATTGGCCCCCTATCCCTCATGAAACCTCGAGAACTCGCACCCCTTTAAAGAGCATTTGAGATTTTACAGGTTTGCTGCCAGTAGCAATTAAAGTGTCTGAAATTGGGACACTTTTTTCAAATGGTCACAAAATCTTGTACACTTCGAGTTTTCAGGTGAATGTTTTTGTGCATGCCAACATAGATACAAGGATCACGTCTACCAAGTTTGGGGCCAAAACTCTTTGCAAAAAAATTTTAAAAAATCTCGAACCGTAAAAAGTTTCCATAATCGTGAAAAATAGAAAACGAGTCATCTTGCCATGAAACTTCACATGAAGGCTTAAGGGACCGTTGTATGAATTTACAAGCCAGAAAAATGGCATTGGGATGCCGAAATATGAAGATGTGCCTAAACCCACCTACCACCCTATCGATCCACGGCTTGCGCATCCCGTCTCTCTGGCCGGCGTAGTGCCCTCCCGCCCGCCCGCCCGCTCGTTTCATCGGTTGGCTTAGGCATACAGAGTTGATTCCCAGTCTAAGATTAGATCAAATCGGGGTTTGTGGTAGCAGGATCGACAGCACCCAGACAGGGACCCGATCGATCCCCGGCTTGCACCTCTCACCCATCTGACCGGCCGAGCACCTGCACGCTCGTTTCATGGGTTGACATGGGCATACGGAGTTCATTCCCAGTCTAAGCATACGAAGTTCATTCCCAATCTAAGATTAGACCGGACCGAGGGTTATGGTAGAACATGTTGGGTTTAGGCATGTGTTGGTGCCGTATTTTTCTTCATCGGGGCACCATTTCTGGAGTATCACCGGAGAACCTGACCGGTGGCATTGGGGTTCCGACGATGGGGGGGTCGGGGGGTGCGCACATGATGTGTGATGGGTGCTGGTACTTGGCCATTATATTGGCCCCCTATCCCTCATCAAACCTCGAGAACTCATATCCCCTTAAAGAGCAATTGAGATTTTACAAGTTTGCTACCAGTAGCCATTAAAGTGTCTGAAATGGGGACACTTTTTTCAAATGATCACAAAATCTTGTGCACTTCGAGTTTTCAGTTGAATGTTTTTGTGCATGGCAACAAAAATACAAGGGTCACATCTACCAAGCTTGGGGCCAAAATTCTTTCGAAAAAAATTTAAAAAATCCCGAACCGCAAAAAGTTTCGAAAATCATGAAAAATAGAAAAGGAGTCGTCTTGCCATGAAAATTCACGTGAAGGCTTAAGGGACCATTGTATGAATTTACAAGCCATAAAAATGGTATTGGCACGTAGAAATATGAAGATGTTCCTAAACCCACCTACCACCCTATCGATCCACGGCTTGCTCATCCGGTATCTCTGGCCGACATAGTGCCCGCCCGCCCGCCCGCTCGTTGCCTCGGTTGGCTTAGGCATACGGAGTTCATTCCCAGTCTAAGATCAGACCAGATCGAGGGTTGCGGTAGCAAGATCGGTAGCATGCAGAGGGGGACCCGGCCGCTCCCCGGCTTGCGCATCCCACCCCTCTGGCCGGCTGAGTGCCCGCACGGTCGTTTCGTGGGTTGACTTAGGCATATGGAGTTCATTCCCAATCTAAGCATACGAAGTTCATTCCCAGTCTAAGATCGGACATGACCGAGGGTTACGGCAGCACATGCTGGGCTCAGGCATGTGTTGTTGCCGCATTTTTCTTCTCCGGGACACCATCACCGGACCATCGTCGGAGAACCTGACCTGCGGCATTGGGGTTCCGGGGATCGTGGGGGCCGGGGGGGTGTGCGCACATGATGTGCGATGGGTGCTGGTACTTGGCCATTATATTGGCCCCCTATCCCTCATCAAACCTCCAGAACTCACACCCCCTTAAAGAGCTTTTGAAAATTTTCAGGTTTGCCGCCAGTAGCCATTAAAGTGTTTGAAATGGGGACACTTTTTTCTAATGGTCACAAAATCTTGTACACTTCAAGCTTTTAGCTGAATTTTTTTGTGCCTGCCAACAAAAATACAAGGATCATGTCTACCAAGTTTGGGGCCAAAACTCCTTCCGAAAAATTTTAAAAAATCCCAAACCGTAAAAAGTTTCAAAAATCATGAAAAATAGAAAACGAGTCATCTTGCCATGAAACTTCACGTGAAGGCTTAAGGGACCATTGTATGAATTTACAAGCCATAAAAATGGCATTGGCACACAGAAATATGAAGATGTGCCTAAACCCACCTACCACCCTATCGATCCACGGCTTGCGCATCTCGTCTCTCTAGCCGGCATAGTGCCCGCCCGCCCATTCGTTTCGTCAGTTGGCATAGGCATACGGAATTCATTCCCAGTCTAAGATCAGCCAGACTGAGGGTTACAGTAGCAGTATCGATAGTACGCAGAGGGGGACCCAGTCGATCCCCGGCTTGCGCATCCCGCCCCTTTGGTCGACTGAGCGCCCGCACGCTCGTTTCGTGGGTTAACTTAGGCATACAGAGTTCATTCCCAGTCTAAGCATACGGAGTTCATTCCCAGCCTAAGATCGGACTGGACCGAGGGTTACGGCAGCACATGCTGGGCTCGAGTATGTGCTGGTGCCACATTTTCTTCGTCAGGGCACCATCGCCGGAGCATCGCCGAAGAACCTGATCAACGGCATAGGGGTTCCGACGATCAGGAGGGCCGGGGGGCTATGCGCACATGATGTGCGATGGGTGGTGGTACTTGGCCCTTATATTGGCCCTCTATCCCTCATCAAACCTTGAGAACTCACACCCGCTTAAAGAGCATTTGAGATTTTACAGGTTTGCTGCCAGTAGCCATTAAAGTGTCTGAAATGGGGGCACTTTTTTCAAATGGTCACAAAATCTTGTACACTTCGAGTTTTTAGATGAATTTTTTTTTGCATGCCAACAAAAATACAAGATCACGTCTACCAAGCCTGGGGCTAAAACTCCTTCCAAAAAAATTTTAAAAAATCCCGAACCGCCAAAATTTTTGAAATTTGTGGAAAATAGAAAACGAGTCGTCTTGCCATGAAACTTGACGTGAAGGCTTAAGGGACAATTGTATGAATTTACAAGCAATAAAAATGGCATTGGCACGCAGAAATATGAAGATGTGCCTAAACCCACCTACCACCCTATCAATCCACGACTTGCGCATCCTGTCTCTCTTGCCGGTGTAGTGCCCACCTGCCCGCCCGCCCGGTCGTTTCGTCGGTTGGCTTAGGCATACGGAGTTCATTCCAAGTCTAAGGTCAGACCAGACCAAGGGTTACGGCAGTAGGATCGGCAGCACGCAGAGGGGGACCGGTCGATCCCCGGCTTGCGCATCCCACCCCTCTGGCTGGCTGAGTGCCCGCACGCTCGTTTCGTGGGTTGACTTAGGCATACAGAGTTCATTTCCAGTCTAAGCATACGGAGCTCATTCCCAGTCTAAGATCGGATCGAACTGAATGTTGCCGTAGCACATGCCTTGGCTCGGGCATGTGCTGGTGTCATATTTTTCTTCACAGGGGCACCATCACCGGAGAACCTGACCGACGGCATTGGGGTTCCAGCGATCGGGGGGGCCGGGGGGTATGCGCACATGATGAGCGATGGGTGCTGGTACTTGGCCCTTATATTGAACCCCTATCCCTCATCAAACCTTGAGAACTCACACCCCCTTAAAGAGCATTTGACATTTTACAGGTTTGCTGCCAGTAGCCATTAAAGTGTCTGAAATTGGGACACTTTTTTCAAATGGTCACAAAATCTCGTACGCTTCGTGTTTTTTGCTGAATTTTTTTGTGCATGCCAACAAAAATACAAGGATCACGTCTACCAAGTTTGGGGCCAAAACTACGTTTGAAAGAATTTTAAAAAATCCCGAACCGTAAAAAGTTTCAAAAATCGTGAAAAATAGAAAAAAAGTCATCTTGCCATGAAACTTCACGTGATGGCTTAAGGGACCATTGTATGAATTTACAAGCAATAAAAATGGCATTGGCACGCATAAATATGAAGATGTGCCTAAACCCACCTACCACCCTATCAATCCACGGCTTGCGTTTCCCGTCTCTCTTGTCGGCGTAGTGCCCACCCACCCGCCCGCCCGCTCGTTTCGTCGATTGGCTTAGGCATACGGAGTTCACTCCCAGTCTAAGATCAAACCGGACCAAGGGTTGTGGTAGTAGGATCGACAGCATGCAGAGGGGGACCCGGTCGATCCTCGGCTTACGCATCCCGCCCATCTAGTCTACTGAATGCCTGCACGATCGTTTCGTGGGTTGACTTAGGCATACAGAGTTTATTCCCTGTCTAAGCATACGGAGTTCATTCCCAGTCTAAGATCGGATCAGACTGAGGGTTGCGACAGCACATGCCTTGGCTCGGGCATGTGTTGGTGTCGTATTTTTCTTCGCCGGGGCACCATCACCGGAGAACCTGACCGACGGCATTGGGGTTCCAGCGGTCGGGGGGGCCGGGGGGGTGTGCACACATGATGAGCGATGGGTGCTGGTACTTGGCCTATATATTGGCCCCCTATCCCTCATCAAACCTCGAGAACTCACACCCCCTTAAAAAGCATTTGAGATTTTACAGGTTTGCTGCCAGTAGCCATTAAAGTATTTGAAATCAGGACACATTTTTCAAATGGTACACTTCGAGTTTTTAGATGAATTTTTTTGTGCATGCCAACAAAAATACAACGATCATGATTACCAAGTTTAGGGCCAAAAATCCTTCCGAAAAAATTTTAAAAAATCTTGAACCTTAAAGAGTTTCAAAAATCGTGAAAAATAGAAAACGAGTCGTCTTGCCATGAAACTTCACGTGAAGGCTTGGGGGACCATTGTATGAATTTCCAAGCCATAAAATGGCATTGGCATGTAGAAATATGAAGATGTGCCTAAAGACACCTACCACCCTATCGATCCACGGCTTGCGCATCCCGTCTCTCTGGTCGACGTAGTGCCCGCCTGCCCGCGCTCCCGCTCGTTTCATCGATTGGCTTAGGCATACAGAGTTCAGTCCCAGTCTAAGATTGGATCAGACCGAGGGTTGCGGTAGTAGGATCGACAGCACGTAGAGGGGGACCTGGTCGATCCCCGGCTTATGCATCCCGTCCCTCTGGCCGACTGAGCGCCCACACGCTCATTTCGTGGGACGACATAAGCATACGAAGTTAATTCCCAATCTCGGCATACGGAGTTCATTCCCAGTCTTAGATCAGATCAGACCAAGGGTTACAGTAGCACATGCTGGGCAAGTGCATGTGCTGTTGTCGCATTTTTCTATGTCGAGGCACCATCGTCGAGCATCACCGGAGAACTTGACCGGCGGATTGGGGTTCCGACGATTAGGGGGGCTAGGGGGTGTGCGCACATGATGTGCGGTGGGTGCTAGTACTTGGCCCTTATATTGGCCCCTTATCCCTCATCAAACCTCGAGAACTCACACCCCCTTAAAGAGCATTTGAGATTTTACAGGTTTGCTGCCAGTAGCCATTAAAGTGTCTTAAATGGGGACACTTTTTTCAAATGCTCACAAAATCTTGTACACTTCAAGTTTTTGGTTGAATTTTTTTGTGCATGTCAAGAAAAATACAAGGATCACGTCTACCAATTTTGGGACCGAAACGCCTTTCGAAAAAATTTTAAAAAATCCTGAACCATAAAAAGTTTCAAAAATCGTAAAAAATAGAAAACGAGTAGTCTTGCCATGAAACTTCACATAAAGGCTTAAGGGACCATTGTATGAATTTACAAGCCATAAAAATGGCATTGGCATGTAGAAATATAAAGAAGTGCCTAAACCCACCTACCACCCTATCGATCCACGGCTTGTGCGTCCCGTCTCTCTGGCCGGCGTAGTGCCCGCCCGCTCGCCCACCTGCCCATTTCGTCGGTTGGCTTAGGCATACGGAGTTCATTCCCAGTCTAAGATCAGACTGAGGGCTACGACAGCAGGATCGGCAGCATGCAGAGGGGGATCCAACCGATCTTCGACTTATACATCTCACCCTTCTGGTCGGCTGAGCGCCCGCACGCTCGTTTCGTGGGTTGACTTAGGCATACAGAGTTCATTTCCAGTCTAACCATACAGAGTTCATTCCTAGTCTAAGATCAGACCGGACCAAGGGTTGCGGCAGCACATGCCCTCGAGCATGTGCTGGTGCCGCATTTTTCTTCACCGGGGCACCATCGCCGGAGCATCGCCGGAGAACCTAACCTGTGGCATTGGGGTTCCGGCGATCGGGGGGGTCTGCGCGCATGATGTGCGATGGTTGCTGGTACTTGGCCCTTATATTGGCCCCCTATCCCTCATCAAACCTCGAGAACTCACACCCCCTTAAAGAGCATTTGAGATTTTACAGGTTTGCTGCCAGTAGCCGTTAAAGTGTCTGAAATGGGGACACTTTTTTCAAATGGTCACAAAATCTTATACACTTTGAGTTTTTAGCTGAATTTTTTTGTGCATGCCAACAAAAATACAAGGATCACGTCTACAAGTTTAGGGCCAAAACTACTTCCAAAAAAATTTTAAAAAATCCCGAACCGCAAAAAGTTTTAAAAATCATGAAAAATAGAAAATGAGTCGTATTGCCATTAAACTTCACGTGAAGGCTTAAGGGACCATTGTATGAATTTACAAGCCATAAAAATGGCATTGGCACACAGAAATATGAAGATGTGCCTAAACTTACCTACCACCATATCGATCCACGGCTTGTGCATCCCATCTTTCTGACGAGCATAGTACCCGTTCGTCCGCCCGCACGCTGGTTTCTTTGGTTGGCTTAGGCATATGGAGTTCATTCCTAGTCTAAGATCGGACTGAAATGAGGGTTACGGCCGTAGGATCGGCAGCACGTAGAGGGAGACCTGATCGATCCCTGGCTTGCGGATCTCGCCCCTCTGCCCGGTTGAACGCCCGCACGCTCATTTCGTGGGTTGACTTAGGCATACGGAGTTCATTCCTAGTATAAGCATACGGAGTTCATTCCCAGTCTAAGATCAGACCGGACCGAAGGTTGCAGTAGCAGGATCGGCAGCACGCAGAGGGGGACCTGATCGATCCCCAGCTTGTGCATCCCGCTCCTCTGGTCGGCTGAGCGCCCGCACGCTTGTTTTATGGGTTGACTTAGGCATACGGAGTTCATTCCCAGTCTAAGCATATGGAGTTCATTCCCACTGTAAGATCGGACCAAACCGAGGGTTGCGGTAGCACATGCTGGGCTCGGGCATGTGCTGGTGCCGCATTTTTCTTCGCCGGGGCATCATCGTCGAAGCATCGTCGGAGAACCCAAACGGCGGCATTGGCGTTTCGACGATCGGGGGTGCCGGTGGGGTTACGCACATGATGTGCGATGGGTGCTGGTACTTGGCCCTTATATTAGTCCCCTATCCCTCATCAAACCTCGAGAACTCACACCCCCGTAAAGAGCATTTTAAGATGTTACAGGTTTGCTGCCAGTTGCCATTAAAGTGTCCGAAATGGGGATACTTTTTTCAAATTGTCATAAAATCTTGTACACTTCAAGTTTTTAGCTGAATGTTTTTGTGCATGCCAACAAAAATACAACGATCACGTCTACCAAGTTTGGGGCCAAAACTCCTTCTGAAAAAATTTTAAAAATTCTCGAACCGAAAAAAGTTTGAAAACCATGAAAAATAGAAAACGAGTTGCCTTGCCATGAAACTTCACGTGAAGGCTTAAGGGACCATTGCATGAATTTACAAGCCATAAAAATGGCATTGGCATGCAGAAATATGAAGATGTGCTTAAACCCACTTACCACCCTATCGATCCATGGCTTGCGCATCTCGTCTCTCTGGCCGACGTAGTGCCCGCCCGCCCACCCGCCCGCTCGGTTCGTCGGTTGGCTTAGGCATACGGAGTTCATTCCCAGTCTAAGATCGGACCGGACCGAGGGTTGATACAGCAGGATTGGCAGCACACAGAGGGGGACCCGACCGATCCCCGGGTTGCGCATCTCGCCCCTCTGGTCGACTGGGCGCCCGCACTCTCGCTTCATGGGTTGACTTAGGCATACGGAGTTCATTCCCAGTCTAAGATCGGATCAAACCGAGGGTTGCGGTAGCACATGCTGGGCTCGGGCATGTGCTGGTGCCGCATTTTTCTTCGTCGGGGCACCATCGCCGGAGCATCGCCGGAGAACCCGACCGGCGGCATTAGGGTATCGACGATCGGGGGGGCCGGGGGGACGCACATGATGTGCGATGGGTGCTGGTACTTGGCCCTTATATTGGCCCCTTATCCCTCATCAAACCTCGAGAACTCACACCCTTTTAAAGAGCATTTGAGATTTTATAGGTTTGCTGCCAGTAGCCATTAAAGTGTCTGAAATGGGGACACTTTTTTCGAATGGTCACAAAATCTTGTACACTTCGAGTGTTTAGCTGAATGTTTTTGTGCATGCCAACAAAAATACAAGGATCACGTCTACCAAGTTTGGGGTCAAAACTCCTTCCGAAAAAATTTTAAAAAATCCCGAACCACAAAAACTTTCAAAAATCATGAAAAATAGAAAACGAGTCGTCTTGCATGAAACTTCACTTGAAGGCTTAAGGGACCATTGTATGAATTTACAAGCCATAAAAATGGCATTGGCACGCAGAAATATGAAGATGTGCCTAAACTCATCTATCACCCTATCGATCCACAGCTTGCGCATCCCGTCTCTCTGGCCGGCGTACTGTCCGCCCGCCCGCCAGCCCGCTCGTTTCGTCGGTTGGCTTAGGCATACGAAGTTCATTCCTAGTCTAAGATTGGATTGAACCGAGGGTTGCAGCAGTAGGATCGACAGCATGCAGAGGGTGACCCGATCGATCCCTGGCTTGCGCATCCCACCCTTCTGGTCGGCTGAGCGCCCGCACGCTCGTTTCGTGGGTTGACTTAGGCATACGGAGTTCATTCCCAGTCTAAGCATACGAAGTTCATTTCTAGTCTAAGAGTCGATCAGACTGAGGGTTGCAGCAGCGCATGCTGGGCTCGGGCATGTGCTGGTGCCGCATTTTTCTTCGTCGAGGCACCATCGTCGGAGCATCGCTGTAGAACCTGACCGACGGCATTGGGGTTCCGACGATTGGGGAGGTCGGGGGGTTTGCGCACATGATGTCCGATGGGTGCTGGTACTTGGCCCTTATATTGGCCCCCTATCCCTCATCAAACCCCGAGAACTCACACCCCCTTAAAGAGCATTTGAGATTTTACAGGTTTGCTGCCAGTAGCCATTAAAATGTCTGAAATGGGGACAATTTTTTCAAATGGTCACAAAATCTTGTACACTTCAAGATTTTAGCTGATGTTTTTCGTGCATGCCAACAAAAATACAAGGATCACGTCTACCAAGTTTGGGGCCAAAACTCCTTTCGAAAAATTTTAAAAAATCCCAAACCACAAAAAGTTTTGGAAATCGTGAAAAATATAAAACGAGTCACCGTGCCATGAAACTTCACGTGAAGGCTTAAGGGACCGTTGTATGAATTTACAAGCCATAAAAATGGCATTGGCACGCAGAAATATGAAGATGTACCGAAACCCACCTACCACCCTATCGATCCACGGCTTGCGCATCCCGTCTCTTTGGCCGACGTAGTGCTCGCCCGCCCGCCTGCCCACTCATTTCTTCGGTTGGCTTAGGTATAAGGAGTTCATTCCAGTCTAAGACCAGACAGGACCAAGGGTTGCGACAGCAGGATCGGCAGCACGCAGAAGGGGACCCGGCCGATCCCTGGCTTGTGCATCCCGCCCCTCTGGCCGGCTGAGCTTCTGCACGCTAATTTCGTGGGTTGACTTAGGCATACGGAGTTCATTCCCAGTCTAAGATCAGACCGGACCGAGGGTTGCGACAGCACATGCTGGGCTCGGGCATGTGCTGGTGTCGCATTTTTCTTCCCCAGGGCACCATCACCGGAGCATCGCCGGAGAACCTCACCGACGGCATTGGGGTTCCGGCGATCGGGGGGCAGTGGGGGTGTGCACACATGATGTGCGATGGGTGCTGGTACTTGGCCCGTATATTGGCCCCCTATCCCTCGTCAAACCTCGAGAACTCACACCCCCTTAAAGAGCATTTGAGATTTTACAGGTTTGCTGCCAGTAGCCATTAAAGTGTCTGAAATGGGGACACTTTTTTCAAATGGTCACAAAATCTTGTACACTTCGAGTTTTTAGTTGATGTTTTTTGTGCAAGCCAATAAAAATACAAGGATCACGTCTACCAAGTTTGGGACCAAAACTCCTTTCGAAAAAATTATAAAAAATCTCGAACCGCAAAAAATTTTGAAAATCGTGAAAAATAGAAAATGAGTCGTCTTGCCATGAAACTTCACGTGAAGGCTTAAGGGACCATTGTATGAATTTACATGCCATAAAAATGGCATTGACTTGGAGAAATATGAAGATGTGCCTAAACCCACCTACCACCCTATCGATCCAAGGCTTGCGCATCCCGTCTCTCTGGTCGACGTAGTGCCTGCCCGCCCGCCCTTCCGCTCGTTTCGTCGATTGGCTTAGGCATACAAAGTTCATTCCCAGTCTGAGCAAACAGAGTTCATTCCCAGTCTAAAATCGGACCGAATCGAGGGTTGCGGTAGCACATGCGCAGCTCGGGCATGTGCTGGTGCCGCATTTTTCATTGTCGGAGCATCACCGGAAAACCTGACCGACAGCATTGGGGTTTCGACAATCGGGGGGGCCGGGGGGGTGTGCGCACATGATGTGCGATGGGTGCTGGAACTTGG
Source organism: Durio zibethinus (assembly GCF_047325235.1). Classification (NCBI taxonomy): domain Eukaryota; kingdom Viridiplantae; phylum Streptophyta; class Magnoliopsida; order Malvales; family Malvaceae; genus Durio; species Durio zibethinus. Next base: position 20,478,018 of record NC_143162.1, on the reverse strand, counting down.
CCCTTATATTGGCCCCCTATCCTTCATCAACCTTGAGAACTCACACCCCCTATAAGAGCATTTGAGATTTTTCGGGTTTGCCGCCAATTGCCATTAAAGTGTCTAAAATGGGGACATTTTTTTCAAATGGTCACAAAATCTTGTACACTTCGAGTTTTTAGCTGAATCTTTTTGTGCATGCCAAAAAAAATACAAGGATCACGTCTACCAGGTTTGGGGCCAAAACGCCTTCCAAAAAAATTTTAAAAAATCCCAAACCGCAAAAAGTTTTGAAAATTGTGAAAAATAGAAAATGAGTCGTCTTGCCATGAAACTTCACGTGAAGGCTTAAGGGACCATTCTATGAATTTACATGCCATAAAAATGGCATTGGCATGCAGAAATATGAAGATGTGCCTAAACCCACCTACCACCCTATCGATCCACGGCTTGCACATCCTGTCTCTCTGGCGAGCGTAGAGCCCGCCCGCCCGCCCCTTCGTTTTGTCGATTGGCATAGGCATACGAAGTTCATTCCCAGTCTAATATCGGATCAGACCTAGGGTTGCGATAGCAAGACCGGTAACACACAGAGGGGGACCCGACCGATCCCCGACTTACGCATCCCGCCCCTTTGGTCGGCTGAGCTCTCACACGCTCGTTTCGTGGGTTGACTTAGGCATGCGGAGTTCATTCCCAGTCTAAGCATACGAAGTTCATTCCCAGTCTAAGATCGAATTGGACCGAGGGTTGTGGCAGCACATGCTGGGCTCGAGCATGTGCTGGTGCCGCATTTTTCTTCGGCCGGGCACGATCGCCGGAGAACCTGACCGACGGTATTGGGGTTCTAGCGATTAGGGGGCCGGGGGGGTGTACGCACATGATATGCGATGGGTGCTGGTACTTGGCCCTTAAATTGGCCCCCTATCCCTCACAAACCTCGAGAACTCTCACCCCCCTAAGGAGCATTTTAGATTTTACAGGTTTACTGCCAGTAGCCATTAAAGTTTCTAAAACGGGGACACTTTTTTCAAATGGTCACAAAATCTTGTACACTTCGAGTTTTTTGCTGAATTGTTTTGTGCATGCCAACAAAAATACAAGGACCACGTCTACCAAGTTTGGGGCCAAAACTCCTCCCGAAAAAATTTTAAAAAATCCAGAATCGTAAATCGTTTCGTAGGTTGACTTAGGCATACGGAGTTCATTCCAGTCTAAGCATATGGAGTTCATTCCCAGTCTAAGATCGGAGTAGACCGAGGGTTGCGCCCGCAAGCTCATTTCGTGGGTTGACCTAGGCATATCGATCCACGGTTTACCCATCTTGTCTCTCTGGTCGGCATAGTGCCCGCCCGCCTGCTCGTTTCGTCAGTTGGCTTAGGCATACAGAGTTCATTCCCAGTCTAAGATCAGACCAGACCAAGGGTTGCGGTAGCAGGATCGATAGCACGCAGAGGGGGAATCGGCCGATCCTTAGCTTGCACGTCCCACCCCTCTGGCCGGCTAGCGCCCGCACGCTCATTTCGTGGGTTGACTTAGGGATATGGAGTTCATTCCCAGTCTAAGCATACGGAGTTCATTCCCAGTCTAAGATCGGACAGGACCAAGGGTTACGGTAGCACATGCCGGGCTCGAGCATGTGCTGGTGCCGTATTTTTCTTCGTTGGGGCACCATCATCGGAGCATCATCGGAGAACCTGACCGGGGGCATTGGGGTTCCGACGATCGGGGGGCCGGGGGGTGTGCGCACATGATGTGCGATGGGTGCTGGTACTTGGCAATTATATTGGCCCCCTATCCCTCATCAAACCTCGAGAACTCACACCCCGTTAAAGAGCATTTGAGATTTTACAGGTTTGCTACCAGTAGCCATTAAAGTGTCAGCACATGCTGGGCTCGGGCATATGCTGGTGTCGCATTTTTCTTCGCCGGAGAACCTGACCAACGGCATTGGGGTGCCGACGATTGGGGGGGCCGGGGGGGTGGTGTGTGCACATGATGTGCGATGGGTGCGGGTACTTGGCCCTTCTATTGGCCCCCTATCCCTCATCAAACCTCAAGAACTCACCCCCCCTTAAAGAGCATTTGAGATTTTATAGGTTTTCTGCCAGTAGCAATTAAAGTGTCTGAAATGGGGACACTTTTTTCAAATAGTCACAAAATCTTGTACACTTCGAGTTTTTAGCTGAATTTTTTTGTGCATGCCAACAAAAATACAAGGATCACGTCTATTAAGTTTGGGGCCAAAACTCCTTCTGAAAAAGTTTCAAAAATCATAAAAAATAGAAAATGAGTCGTCTTGCCTTGAAACTTCACGTGAAGGCTTAAGGCGCCATTGTATGAATTTACAAGCCATAAAAATGGAATTGGCACGTAGAAATATGAAGATGTGCCTAAACCCTCCTACCACCCTATCGATCCACGGCTTGCGTATCCCGTCCTCTGGTCGGCGTAGTGCCCGCCCGCCCGCTCGCTCGTTTTGTCGGTTGGCTTAGGCATACGGAGTTCATTCCCAGTCTAAGATTGAACCGGACTGAGGGTTGCGGTAGCAAGATCGACAGCACACAGAGGGGGGCCCGATCAATCCTCGACTTGCGCATCCCGCCCCTCTAGCCGACTGAGCGCTCGCCCGCTCGTTTCACCGGTTGGCATAGGCATACGGAGTTAATTACCAGTCTAAGATCGGACCGGACCGAGGGTTGTGGCAGCACATGCTGGGCTCCGACATGTGTTGGTGCCGCATTTCTCTTCGCCGGGGCTCCATCGTTGGAGCATCGCCGGAGAACCTGACCGACGGCATTGAGGTTCCGGCGATCGGGGGGCCAGGGGGTGTGCGCACATGATGTGCGATGGGTGCTGGTACTTGGCCCTTATATTGGCCCCCTATCCCTCATCAAACCTCGAGAACTCACAACCCCTTAAAGAGCATTTGAGATTTTACAGGTTTGCTGCCAGTAGCCATTAAAGTGTCTGAAATGGGGACAATTTTTTCAAATGGTCACAAAATCTTGTACACTTTGACTTTTTAGCTACAATTTTTTTGTGCATGCCAACAAAAATACAAGGATCACGTCTACCAAGTTTGATGCCAAAACTCCTTTCGAAAGAATTTTAAAAAATCTAGAACCGTAAAAAGTTTTAAAAATCGTGAAAAATAGAAAACGAGTCGTCTTGCCATGAAACTTCACGTAAAGGCTTGAGGGACCGTTGTATGAATTTACAAGGCATAAAAATGGCATTGGCACATAGAAATATGAGGATGTGCCTAAACCAACCTACCACCCCATCGATCCACGGCTTGCACATCTCGTCTCTCTGGCCGGCGTAGTGCTCGCCCGCTTGCCCGCTTGTTTCGTCGGTTGGCTTAGGCATATAGAGTTCATTCCCAGTCTAAGATCAGACCAGATGGAGGGTTACGACAGTAGGATCGGTAGCACGCAGAGGGGGACCCGGTTGATCCCCGGCTTGCGCATCCCGCCCCTCTGGCCGGCTGAGCGCCCGCACGCTCGTTTCGTGGGTGGACTTAGGCGTACGGAGTTCATTCCCTGTGTAAGCATACCGAGTTCATTCCCAGTCCAAGATCGGACCAGACTGGGGGTTGCGGCAGCACATGTTGGGCTCGAGCATGTGCTGGTGCCGCATTTTTCTTCACTGGGGCACCATCGTCGGAGCATCGACGGAGAACTTGACCGGCGGCATTGGGGTTTCGACGATCGGGGGGGCCGGGGGGTGTGCGCACATGATGTGTGATGGGTACTGGTACTTGGCCCTTATATTGGCCCCCTATCCCTCATCAAACCTCGAGAACTCACACCCCCTTAAGAGCATTTGAGATTTTACAGGTTTGCTGCCAGTAGCCATTAAAGTGTCTGAAATGGGGACACTTTTTTCAAATTGTCACAAAATCTTGTACACTTTGAGTTTTTAGCTGAATTTTTTTGTGCATGCCAAAAAAATTACAAGGATCACGTCTACCAAGTTTGGGGCTAAAACTCTTTCCGAAAAAATTTTAAAAAATCTCAAACCGTAAAAAGTTTCAAAAATCATGAAAAATAGAAAATGAGTCATCTTGCCATGAAACTTCATGTGAAGGCTTAAGGGACCATTGTATGAATTTACAAGCCATAAAAATGGCATTGGCATGCAGAAATATGAAGTTGTGCCTAAACCCACCTACCACCCTATCGATCCACGGCTTGCGCATCCCGTCTCCCTGGTTGACGTAGTGCCCGCCCGCCCGGCCGCTCGTTTCATCGGTTGGCTTAGGCATATGGAGTTCATTCCCAGTCTATGATCGGACCAAACCGAGGGTTGCGGTAGCAAAATTGGCAGCATGCAGTGGGGGACTCGGCCGATCCCCGGCTTGCGCAATTCACCCCTCTTGCCAGCTGAATGCCCGCACGCTCGTTTCATGGGTTGACTTAGGCATACGGAGTTCATTCCTAGTCTAAGCATACAGAGTTCATTCCCAGTCTAAGATTAGACCGGGCCGAGGGTTGTGGCAGCACATGCTGGGCTGAGCATGTTCTGGTGCCGCATTTTTCTTCATCAGGGCACCATCGTCGGACGGCATTGGGGTTCCGACGATCGGGCGGGCCGAGGGGTGTGCGCACATGATGTGTGATTGGTGCTGGTACTTGGCCCTCATATTGGCTTCCTATCCCTCATCAAACCTTGAGAACTCACACCCCCTTAAAGAGCATTTGAGATTTTATAGGTTTGCTGCCAGTAGCCATTAAAGTTTGTGAAATGGAGACACTTTTTTCAAATAGTCACAAAATCTTGTGCACTTCGACTTTTTAATTGAATTTTTTTGTGCATGCCAAAAAAAATACAAGGATGACGTCTACCAAGTTTGGGGCCAAAAATCCTTCCGAAAAAATTTTAAAAAATCCCAAACCGCAAAAATTTTCAAAAATCGTGAAAAATAGAAAACGTGTCGTCTTGCCATGAAACTTCACGTGAAGGCTTAAGGGGCCATTGTATGAATTTACAAGCCATAAAAATGGCATTGGCACATAGAAATATGAAGATGAGCCTAAACCCACCTACCACCCTATCGATCCATAGCTTGCGCATCCCGTCTGTCTGGCCGGCGTAGTGCCCGCCTGTCTACCCGCTCGTTTCATCGGTTGGCTTAGGCATATGGAGTTCATTCCCAGTCTAAGATCAGCCCAGACCGAGGGTTGCAGCAGTAGGATCGGTAGCACACAGAGGGGGACCCGATTGATCCTCGGCTTGCGCATCCCGCCCCTCTGGCCGACTGAGCGCCCGCATGCTCGTTTCGTGGGTTGACTTAGGCATACGGAGTTCATTCCCAGTCTAAGCATGCGGAGTTCATTCCCAGTCTAAGATCAGACTGGATCGAGGGTTACGGCAGCACATGCGGGCTCAGGCATGTGCTGGTGCCGCATTTTTCCTCGTCGGGGCACCATCGCCGGAGCATCGCCGGAGAGCCTGACTAGCGGCATTGGGGTTCCGACGATCAGGGGGCCAGGGGGGGTGTGTGCACATGATGTGTGATGGTTGCTGGTACTTGGCTCTTATATTAGCCCCCTATCCCTCATCAAACCTCAAGAACTCACACCCCTATAAAGAGCATTTCAGATTTTACAGGTTTGCTGCCAGTAGCCATTAAAGTGTCTGAAATGGGGACACTTTTTTCAAATGGTCACAACATCTTGCACACTTTCGAGTTTTTAGCTGAATTTTTTTATGCATGCCAAAAAAAATACAAGGATCATGTCTACCAAGTTTGGGGCCAAAACTCCTTCTAAAAAAATTTAAAAAAATCTTGAACCGTAAAAAGTTTCAAAAATCGTGAAAAATAGAAAACAAGTCGTCTTGCCATGAAACTTCACGTGATGGCTTAAGTGACCATTGCATGAATTTACAAGCCATAAAAATGGCATTCGCATGTAGAAATATGAAGATGTGCCTAAACCCACCTACCACCCTATCGATCCATGGCATGTGCATCTCGTCTCTCTGGCCCGCATAGTGCCCGCCCGCCCCCCCTCCCGCTCGTTTCGTTCGTTGGCTTAGGCATATGGAGTTCATTCCCAGTATAAGATCAGATCGGATCGAGGGTTGCGATAGCAGGATCGACAGTACGCAGAGGGGGACTCGACCGATCCCCGGCTTACACATCCCGCCCCTTTGGCCAGCTAAGCGCCGGCACGCTCGTTTCGTGGGTTCACTTAGGCATACGAAGTTCATTCCCAGTCTAAGCATACGGAGTTCATTCCCAGTTTAAGGTCAGACCGGATCGAGAGTTGCGGCAGCACATGCTGGAGCATCAGCAGAGAACCTGACCGACGGCATTAGGGTTCCGACGATTGGGGGGGCCGAGGGGGGTGTGTGCACATGACTTAGGCATATAGAGTTCATTCCCAGTCAAAGATCAAACCGGACTAAGGGTTGCGGTAGCACATGCTGGGCTTGGGCATGTGCGGGTGTCGTATTTTTCTTCACCGGGGCACCATCATCGAAGAACCTGATCGACGGCATTGGGGTTCCGGCGATCGGGGGGGTGTGCGCACATGATGTGCGATGGGTGCTAGTACTTGGCCCTTATATTGGCCCCCTATCCCTCATCAAACCTCGAGAACTCACACCCCCTTAAAGAGCATTTGAGATTTTACAGGTTTGCTGCCAGTAGCCATTAAAGTGTCTGAAATGGGGACACTTTTTTCAAATGGTCACAAAATCTTGTACACTTTGAGTTTTTAGCAGAATTTCTTTATGCAAGCCAACAAAAATACGTGGATCACGTCTACCAAGTTTGGGGCCAAAACTCCTTCCAAAAAAATTTTAAAAAATCTTGAACCACAAAAAGTTTTGAAAATCGTGAAAAATAGAAAATGAGTCGTCTTGCCATGAAACTTCACGTGAAGGCTTAAGGGACCATTGTATGAATTTACAAGCCATAAAACTGGCATTGGCACGCAGAAAAAAGAAGATGTGCCTAAACGCACCTACTACCCTATCGATCCACGACTTGCGCATCCCATCTCTCTGGCTGGCGTAGTACTCGCCAGCCCACTCGCCTGCTTGTTTTGTCGGTTGGCTTAGGCATACAGAGTTCATTCCCAGTCTAAGATCAGATCAGACCGAGGGTTGCAACAGCAGGATCGGTAGCACGCGGAGGGGGACCTGGTCGATCCCCGGGATGCACGCTCGTTTCGTGGGTTGACTTAGACATACGGAGTTCATTCCTAGTCTAAGATTGGATCGGACCGAGGGTTGTGACAGCACATGCTGGGCTCAGACATGTGCTGGTGCCGCATTTTTCTTCACCGGGGCACCATCGCCGGAGCATCGCCGAAGAACCTAACCGGCGGCATTGGGGTTCCGACGATCGGAGGGGCCAGGGGGGTGTGCGCACATGATGTGCGATGGGTGCTAGTACTTGGGGCTTATATTGGCACCCTATCCCTCACCAAACCACGAGAACTCACACCCCCTTAAAGAATATTTGAGATTTTACAGGTTTGCTGCCACTAGCCATTAAAGTGTCTGAAATGGGGACACTTTTTTCAAATGGTCACAAAATCTTGTACACTTCGAGGTTTTAGCTGAATTTTTTTTGCATGCCAAAAAAAATACAAGGATCACGTCTACCAAGTTTGGGGCGAAAAATCCTTCGAAAAAAATTTAAAAAATCCCGAACCTCAAAAAGTTTCAAAAATCGTAAAAAATAGAAAATGAGTCGTCTTGCCATGAAACTTCACATGAAGGCTTAAGGGACCATTGTATGAATTTACAAGAGATAAAAATGGCATTGGCATGCAAAAATATGAAGATGTGCCTAAACCTACCTACCACCCTATCGATCCACGGCTTACGCATCCTGTCTCTCTGGCCGGCGTAGTGCCCGCCCGCTCGTTCTATTCGTCGGTTGGCTTAGGCATACAGAGTTCATTCCCAGTCTAAGATCGCACCAGACTGAGTGATGCGGCAGCAGGATCGGCAGCACGCAGAGGGGGACCCAAATGATCCCTGACTTACGCATCCCACCCTTCTGGCCGGCTGAGCGCATGCACTCTCATTTCATGGGTTGACTTAGGCATACGGAGTTCATTCCCAGTCTAAGCATATTTAGTTCATTCCCAGTCTAAGATTGGACCATACCGAGGGTTGCGGCAGCACATGCTGGGCTTGGGCATGTGCTGGTACCACATTTTTCTTCGTCGAGGCACCATCATCGGAGAACCTGACCGGTAGCATTGGGGTTCTGGCGATCGGGGGGCCGGGGGGTATGCACACATGATGTGCGATGGTTGCTGGTACTTGGCCCTTATATTGGCCCCCTATCCCTCATCAAACCTTGAGAACTCACACCCCCTTCAAGAGCATTTGAGATTTTACAGGTTTGCTGCCAGTAGCCATTAAACTGTCTGAAATAGGGACACTTTTTTCAAATGGTCACAAAATCTTGTACACTTTGAGTTTTTAGCTGATTTTTTTTTTGCATGCCAACAAAAATACAAGGATCACATCTACCAAGTTTGGGGCCAAAAAACCTTTCGAAAAAATTTTAAAAAATCCTGAACCGCAAAAAGTTTCAAAAATCGTGAAAAATAGAAAACGAGTTGTCTTGCCATGAAACTTCACGTGAAGGCTTAAGGGACCATTGTATAAATTTACAAGCCAGAAAATGGCATTGGCACGTAAAAATATGAAGATGTGCCTAAACCCACCTACTACCTTAGCATACGGAGTTCATTCCCAGTCTAAGATCGGATCAGACCAAGGGTTGCGATAGCACATGCTGGGCTCGGGCATGTGCTGGTGCCGCATTTTTCTTCATCGTGGCACCATCACCGGAGCAACGCTGGAGAACCTGACCGACGGCATTGGGGTTCTGGTGATCAGGGGGGCCGAGGGGGGGTGCACACATGATCTGCGATGGGTGCTGGTACTTGGCCCTTATATTGGCCCCCTATCCCTCATCAAACCTCGAGAACTCACACCCCCTTAAAGAGCATTTTAGATTTTATAGGTTTGTTGCAAGTAGCCATTAAAGTGTCTGAAATTGAGACACTTTTTTCAAATGGTCACAAAATCTTGTACACTTCGAGTTTTTAGCTGAATTTTTTTGTGCATGCCAACAAAAATAAAAGGATCACGTCTACCAAGTTTAGGGCCAAAACTCCTTCCGAAAAAATTTTAAAAAATCCTGAACCGAAAAAAGTTTCAAAAATCATGAAAAATAAAAAATGAGTCGTCTTGTCATGAAACTTCACGTGAAGGATTAAGGGACCATTGTATGAATTTATAAGCCATTGTATGAACCCACCTACCACCCTATCGATCCACGGCTTGCACATCCCGTCTCTCTGGCTGACGTAGTGCCCGCCCACCCGCTGCCCGCTCGTTTCGTCGGTTGGCATAGGCATACGGAGTTCATTCCCAATCTAAGATCTGATCGGATCGAGGGTTACGGTAGCAGGATCGACAGCACGCAGAGGGGCACCTGACCGATCCCCGACTTATGCATCCCGCCCCTCTGGCCGGTTGAATGCTTGCACGCTCATTCATGGGTTGACTTAGGCATACGAAGTTCATTTTCAGTCTAAGGATACGGAGTTCATTCCCAGTCTAAGATCGGATCACACCAAGGGTTGTGGTAGCACATGCTCGGCTCGGGCATGTGTTGGTGCCACATTTTTCTTCACCGGGGCACCATCACCAGAGCATCGTCGGAGAACCTGACCGGTGGCATTGGGGTTCTGACGATCGGGGGGGCCAGGGGGTGTGCGCACATGATGTGCGGTGGGTGCTGGTACTTGGCCCTTATATTGGCCCCCTATCCCTCATCAAACCTTGAGAACTCACACCCTCATAAAGAGCATTTGAGATTTTACAGGTTTACTGGCAGTAGCCATTAAAGTGTCTGGAATGGGGGCACTTTTACAAGCCATAAAAATGGCATTGGCACGTAGAAATATGAAGATGTGCCTAAACTAACCCACCACCCTATCGATCCATGGCCTACGCATCCCGTCTGTCTGGCCGGCGTAGTGCCCGCCCGCCCGCCTGCTCGTTTCATCGATTGGATTCGGCATACGGAGTTCATTCCCAGTCTAAGATTGGATCAGACTGAGGGTTGCGACAGTAGGATCGACAGCATGTAGAGGGGGACCCGGCCGATCCCCGATTTATGCATCCCGCCCTTCTTGCCGGCTGAGCGCCCGCTCGCTCATTTTATGGGTTGACTTAGGCATACGGAGTTCTTTCCCGATCTAAGCATATAGAGTTCATTCCCGATCTAAGATCAGACCGGACTGAGGGTTGCGACAGCACATGCTGGGCTCAGGCATGTGCTGGTGCCGCATTTTTCTTAGCCGGGGCACCATCGCCGGAGCATCGCCAGAGAACCTGACTGACAGCATTAGGGTTCCAGTCCGTCTCTTCGATCGGCATAGTGCCCGCCTACCCATCCGTCCACTTATTTCATCGGTTGGCTTAGGCAGACGAAGTTCATTCCCAGTCTAAGATTGGATCAGACCGAGGGTTATGGTAGTAGGATCGGCAGTACACTTCGAGTTTTTAGCTGAATTTTTTTGTGCATGCCAACAAAAATAAAAGGATCACGTCTACCAAGTTTGGGGCCAAAACTCCTTCCGAAAAAATTTAAAAAAATCTCAAAACACAAAAAAGTTTCAAAAATAGTGAAAAATAAAAAATGAGTCGTCTTGCCATGAAACTTCACGTGAAGGCTTAAGGGACCATTGTATGAATTTACAAGCCATAAAAATGGAATTGGCACACAAAAATATGAAGATGTGCCTAAACCCACCTACCACCCTATCGATCCACGACTTGCGCATCCCGTCTCTCTGGTCAGCGTAGTGCCCGCCCGCCTGCCTGCTCGTTTCATCGATTGGCTTCGGCATACGGAGTTCATTCCCAGTCTAAGATTGGACCAGACCAAGGGTTACGACAGTAGGATCGGTAGCATGCAGCGGGGGACCTGGCCGATCCCTGGCTTACGCATCCCGCCCCTCTAGCTGGCGGAGCGCCCGCACACTCGTTTCATGGGCTGACTTAGGCATACGGAGTTTATTCCCAGTCTAATCATACGGAGTTCATTCCCAGTCTAAGATCGGACCGGACCGAGGGTTGCTGTAGCACATGCTGGGCTCGAGCATGTGTTGGTGCCACTTTTTTCTTCGTCGGGGCACCATCGCTGGAGCATCGTGAGAGAACCTGACCGACGGTATTAAGGTTCCGGTGATCAGGGGACCGGGGGGTGTACGCACATGATGTGGGATGGATACTGGTACTTGGCCCTATATTGGCCCCCTATCCCTCATCAAACCTCCAGAACTCACACCCCCTTAAAGAGCATTTGAGATTTTACAGGTTTGCTTCCAGTAGCAATTAAAGTGTCTAAAATGGGGACACTTTTTTCAAATGGTCACAAAATCTTGTACACTTTGAGTTTTTTGCTGAATTTTTTTGTGCATGCCAAAAAAAAAATACAAGGATTATGTCTACCAAGTTTGGGGCTAAAACTCCTTCTGAAAAAATTTTAAAAAATCCCGAACCGTAAAAAGTTTTAAAAATCATGAAAAATAGAAAACGAGTCATCTTGCCATGAAACTTGACGTTAAGGCTTAAGAGACCATTGTATGAATTTACAAGCCATAAAAATGGCATTGGCATGTAGAAATATGAAGATGTGCCTAAACCCATCTACCACCCTATCGATCCACGGCTTGCGCATCCCGTTTCTTTGGCCGGCGGAGTGCTCGCCTGCCTGCCCTCCTGCCCGCTAGTTTTGTCAGTTGGCTTAGGCATACGGAGTTCATTCCCAGTCTAAGATCGGACCAGACAAAGGGTCATGGTAGTAGGATCGGCAGCACGCAGAGGGGGACCCGGTCGATCCCCGGCTTGCGCATCCCACCCCTCTGGCCGGTTGAGCGCCCAAACGCTCGTTTCGTGGGTTAACTTAGGCATACGGAGTTCATTCCCAGTCTAAGCATATGGAGTTCATTTTTAGTCTAAGATCAGACCGAATCAAGGATTGCGGTAGCAAGATAGATAGTACGCAGAGGGGGACCTGGCCGATCTCTGACTTGCACATCCCGCCCCTCTGGCCTGCTGAGCGGCCGCACGCTCGTTTCGTGGGTTGACTTAGGCATATGAAGTTCATTCCCAGTCTAAGCTTACGGATTTCATTCTCAGTCTAAGATCAGACTGGACCGAGGGTTACGATAGCACATGCTGGGCTCAGGCATGTGCTGGTGACGCTTTTTTCTTCGTCGGGGCACCATCGCTGGAGCATCGTCGGAGAACCTGACCGGTAGCATTGGGGTTCTGGTGATCGGGGGGGCCAGGGGGTGTGCGCACATGATGTGTGATGGGTGCTGGTACTTGGCCCTTATATTGGCCCCTTATCCCTCATCAAACCTCGAGAACTCACACCCCCTTAAAGAGCATTTGAGATTTTACAGGTTTGCTTCCAGTAGCCATTAAAATCTTGTACACTTTGAGATTTTAGCTGAATTTTTTTGTGCAAGCCAACAAAAATATAAGCATCACGTCTACCAAGTTTGGGGCCAAAACTCCTTCCGAAAAAATTTTAAAAAATCTCAAACCGTAAAAATTTCAAAAATAATGAAAAATAGAAAATGAGTCGTCTGGCCATGAAACTTCACGTAAAGGCTTAAGGGACCATTGTATGAATTTACAAGCCTTAAAAATGGCATTCATACATAGAAATATGAAGATGTACCTAAACCCACCTACCACCCTATCGATCCATGGCTTGCGCATCCTGTCTCTCTGGCCGACGTTGTGCTCGCCCACCCGCCCGCCGCCCTCTCATTTCATCGGTTGGCTTAGGCATACGGAGTTCATTTCCAGTCTAAGATCAGACCAGACCAAGGGTTCCGGTAGCAGGATCGGCAGCACACAGAGGGGGACCAGATCGATCCCCGGCTTGCGCATCCCGCCCCTCTGGCCGGTTGAGTGCCCGAACGCTCGTTTCGTGGGTTGACTTAGGCATACGAAGTTCATTCCCAGTCTAAGCATATTAAGTTCATTCCTAGTCGAAGATCGGACCGGACTGAGGGTTGTGGCAGCACATGCTGGGCTCGGGCGTGTGTTGGTGTCGCATTTTTTTTCACCGGGGCACCATCGCTGGAGCATCGTCGGAGAACCTGACTGACGACATTGGGGTTCCGACGATCGGGGGGGCCGGGGGGTGTGCGCACATGATGTGCGATGGGTGCTAGGACTTGGCCCTTATATTGGCCCCCTATCCCTCACAAACCTCGAGAACTCTCACCCCCTTAAAGAGCATTTGAGATTTTACAGGTTTGCTGCCAGTAGCCATTAAAGTGTCTGAAATGGGGACACTTTTTTCAAATGGTCACAAAATCTTGTACACTTCGAGTTTTTTGCTAAATTTTTTTGTGCATGCCAACAAAAATACAAGGATCACGTCTATCAAGTTTTGGGCCAAAACTTATTTCAAAAATATTTAAAAAATGTTTCAAAAATTGTGAAAAATAGAAAACGAGTCATCTTGCCATGAAACTTTACGTGAAGGCTTAAGGGACCATTGTATGAATTTACAAGCCATAAAAATGGCATTGGCATGCAGAAATATGAAGATGTGCCTTAACCCACCTACCACACTATCGATCCACGGCTTGCGCATCCCATCTCTCTGATCGGTGTAGTGCCCGCACGCTTGTTTCGTGGGTTGACTTAGGCATACAGAGTTCATTCCCAGTCTAAGCATACGGAGTTCATTCCCAGTCTAAGATCAGATCAGACCCAGGGTTGTGGCAGCACATGCTGGGCTCAGGCATGTGCTGGTGCTGTATTTTACTTCATCGGGGCACCATCGTCGGAGCATCACTGGAGAACCTGACCGGTGGCATTGGGGTTCCGACGACCGGGGGGCAGTGGGGGGTGGGCGCTCATGATGTGCGATGGGTGCTGGTAATTGGCCCTTATATTGGCCCCCTATCCCTCATCAAACCTTGAGAACTCACACCCCCTTAAAGAGCATTTGAGATTTTATAGGTTTACTGCCAGTAGCAATTAAAGTGTCTGAAATGGGGACACTTTTTTCAAATGGTCACAAAATCTCGTACACTTCAAGTTTTTAGCTGAATTTTTTTGTGCATGCCAAGTAATATCGATCCCCAGCTTGCACATCCCGCCCCTCTGGCCGGCGGAGCCCCCGCACGCTCATTTCATGGATTGACTTAGGCATACGGAGTTCATTCCCAGTCTAAGCATACGGAGTTCATTCCCAGTCTAAGATCGGACCAGACCGAGGGTTGCGGCAGCACATGCTGGGCTCGGGCATGTGCTGGTGCCACATTTTTCTTCGTCGAGGCACCATCGTCGGAGCATTGCTGGAGAACCTGACCGGCGGCATTGGGGTTCCGGCGATCGGGGGGCCGGGGGGACTGCGCACATGATGTGCAATGGGTGCTGGTACTTGGCCCTTATATTGGCCCCTTATCCCTCATCAAACCTCGAGAACTCACACCCCCTTAAAGAGCATTTGAGATTTTACAGGTTTGCTTCCAGTAGCCATTAAAGTGTCTGAAATGGGGACACTTTATTCAGATGGTCACAAAATCTTGTACACTTTGAGTTTTTAGCTGATTTTTTTTGTGCATGCCAAAAAAAATACAAGGATCACGTCTACCAAGTTTGGGGCCAAAAATCTTTCAAAAAAAATTTGAAAAAATCCCAAACCGTAAAAATTTCAAAAATTGTGAAAAATAGAAAACAAGTCATCTTGCCATGAAACTTCACGTGAAGGCTTAAAGGACCATTGTATGAATTTACAAGCCATAAAAATGGCATTGGCATGCAGAAATATGAAGATGTGCCTAGACCCACCTACCACCCTATCGATCCACGGCTTGCACATCCCGTTTCTCTGACCGACGTAGTGCCCTCCCGCCAACCCGCCCGCTCGTTTCATCGGTTGGCTTAGGCATACGGAGTTCATTCCCAGTCTAAGATCAGACCGGACCGAGGGTTGCGATAGCACATGCTGGGCTCGGGCATGTGCTGGTGCTGCATTTTTCTTCACCGGGGCACCATTGTCGGAGCATCGTCGGAGAACCTGACCGGCGGCATTTATGGTTCCGAGGATCGGGGTGGCCGGGGGGGGCATGCGCGCTTGATGTGCGATGGGTGCTGGTACCTGGCCCTTATATTGGCCCCCTATCCCCCATCAAACCTTGAGAACTCACACCCCCTTAAAGAGCATACGAGATTTTACAGGTTTACTGCCAGTAGCCATTAAAGTGTCTGAAATGGGGACACTTTATTCAGATGGTCACAAAATCTTGTACACTTCGAGTTTTTAGCTGATTTGTTTTGTGCATGCCAAAAAAAATACAAGGATCACGTCTACCAAGTTTGGGGCCAAAACTCCTTCAAAAAAAATTTGAAAAAATCCCAAACCGCAAAAAGTTTCAAAATTTGTGAAAAATGGAAAATGAGTCGTCTTGCCATGAAACTTCACGTGAAGGCTTAAGGGACCATTTTATGAATTTACAAGCCGTAAAAAATGGCATTGGTATGCAAAAATATGAAGATGTGCCTAGACCCACCTACCACCCTATCGATCCACGGCTTGCTTATCCCGTCTCTCTGGCCGGCGTAGTGCCCTCCCACCAGCCCGCCCGCTCGTTTCGTCGGTTGGCTTAGGCATACGGAGTTCATTCCCAGTCTAAGATTGGACCAGACCGAGGGTTATGGCAGCACATGCTCGACTCAGGCTTCTGCTGGTGTCACATTTTACTTCATCGGGGCACCATCGTCGAAGAACCTGTACGACGGCATTGAGGTTCTGGCGATGGGTGCTGGTACTTGGCCCTTATATTGGCCCCCTATCCCTCATCAAACCTCCAGAACTCACACCCCCTTAAAGAGCATTTGAGATTTTATAGGTTTGCTGCCAGTAGCCATTAAAGTGTCTGAAATGGGGACACTTTTTTCAAATGGTCACAAAATCTTGTACACTTCGAGTTTTTAGCTGAATCTTTTTGTGCATGCCAACAAAAATACAAGAATCATGTCTACAAGTTCGGGGCCAAAACTCCTTCCAAAAAAATTTTAAAAAATCCAGAACAGTAAAAAGTTTTAAAAATCGTGAAAAATAGAAAACGAGTCATCTTGCCATGAAACTTCACGTGAAGGCTTAAGGGACCATTGTATGAATTTACAAGCCATAAAAATGGCATTGGTATGCAGAAATATGAAGATGTGCCTAAACCCACCTACCACCCTATCGATCCACGGCTTGCGCATCCCATCTCTCTGGCCGTCATAGTGCCCGCCCGCCCGCTCGTTTCATCGGTTGGCTTAGGCATACGAAGTTCATTACCAGACTAAGATTGGATCGGATCGAGGGTTGCGGCAACAGGATCGACAGCACGTAGAGGGGGACCCGATCGATCCCCGACTTGCACATCCCGCCCCTATGGCCGGCTAAGCGCCCACACGCTCGTTTCGTGGGTTGACTCAGGCATACGGAGGTCATTCCTAGTCTAAGCATACGGAGTTAATTCCCAATCTAAGGTCGAATCGGACTGAGGGTTGCGACAGCACATGCTGGGCTCGGGCATGTCCTGGTGTCACATTTTTCTTTATCGGGGCACCATCGCCGGAGCATCGCTGGAGAACCTGACCAACGGCATTAGGGTTCCGACGATCGGGGGGGCCTGGGGGGGTGTGCGCGCATGATGTGCGATGGGTGCTGGTACTTGGCCCTTATATTGGCCCCCTATCCCTCATCAAACCTCAAGAACTCACACCCCCTTAAAGAGCATTTGAGATTTTACAGGTTTACGGCCAGTAGCCATTAAAGTGTCTGAAATGGGGACACTTTTTTCAAATGGTCACAAAATCTTGTACACTTCGAGTTTTTAGCTGACTTTTTTTGTGCATGCCAACAAAAATACAAGGATCACGTCTACCAAGTTTGGGGTCAAAAATCCTTTCGAAAAAATTTTAAAAAATCTCGAATCGCAAAAAGTTTCGAAAATCATGAAAATAGAAAACGAGTCGTCTTGCCATGAAAGTTCACGTGAAGGCTTAAGGGACCATTGCATGAATTTACAAGCCATAAAAATGGCATTGGCATGCAGAAATATGAAGATATGCCTAAATCCACCTACCACCCTTTCGATCCACGACTTTCGCATCCCGTCTCTCTGGCCGACGTAGTGCCCGCCCGTCCAACCGTCCGCTCATTTCGTCGGTTGGCTTAGGCATACGGAGTTCATTCCCAGTCTAAGATCAGACCAGACTGAGGGTTGCAGTAGCAGGATCAGCAGCACGCAGATGGGGACCCGATCGATCCCCGGCTTGCGCATCCCGCCCCTCTGGCCGGCTAAGCGCTCGTACGCTCGTTTCGTGGGTTGACTCAGGCATGCGGAGTTCATTCCCAGTCTGAGATCGATCTGGACCAAGGGTTCCGATAGCACATGCTGGGCTCGGACATGTCCTGGTGCCACATTTTTCTTCACGTGGGCACCATCGCCGGAGCATCGCTGGAGAACTTGACCGACGGCATTAGGGTTCTGACGATCAGGAGGGCTTGGGGGGTGTGGCACATGATGTGCGATGGGTGCTGGTAGTTGGCCCTTATATTGGCCCCCTGTCCCTCATTAAACCTCAAGAACTCACACCCCCTTAAAGAGCATTTGAGATTTTACAGGTTTGTGGCCAGTAGCCATTAAAGTGTCTGAAATGAGGACACTTTTTTCAAATGGTCACAAAATCTTGTACACTTCGAGTTTTTAGCTGACTTTTTTTGTGCATGCCTACAAAAATACAAGGATCATGTCTACCAAGTTTGGGGTCAAAAATCCTTTCAAAAAAATTTTAAAAAATCTCGAACCGCAAAAAGTTTTGAAAATCATGAAAAATAGAAAATGAGTCGTCTTGCCATGAAAGTTCACGTGAAGGCTTAAGGGACCATTGTATGAATTTACGAGCCATAACAATGGCATTGGCACGTAGAAATATGAAGATATGCCTAAATCCACCTACCACCCTATCGATCCATGGCTTGTGCATCCCGTCTCTCTGGCCGGCGTAGTGCCCGCCAATTTCGTCGGTTGGCTAAGGCATACGGAGTTCAATCCCAGTCTAAGATTAGACCGAATTGAGAGTTGTGGTAGGAGGATCAGCAGCACACAGAGGGGGACCCGTTCGATCCCCGGCATTCGTATCCCGCCCCTCTGGCTAGCTGAGGGCCCGCACGTTCGTTTCGTGGGTTGACTTAGGCATACGAAGCTCATTCCCAGTCTAAGCATACGGAGTTCATTCCCAATCTAAGATCGGATCGGACCAAGGGTTGCGGCAGCACATGCTGGGCTCGGGCATGTGCTGGTGCTATATTTTTCTTCGTCGGGTCATCATCATTGGAGAACCTGATCAATGACATTGGGGTTTCGGCGATCAGGGGGGTCGGGGGGGGTTTGCGGACATGATGTGCGATGGGTGCTGGTACTTGGCATTTATTATGGCCCCCTATCACTCATCAAACCTCGAGAACTCACACCCCCTTCAAGAGCATTTGAGATTTTATAGGTTTGCTGCCAGTAGCCATTAAAGAGTCTGAAATGGGGACACTTTTTTCAAATGGTCACAAAATCTTGTACGCTTCGAGTTTTTAGCTGAATTTTTTTGTGCTTGCCAAAAAAATACAGGTATCACATCAACCAAGTTTGGTTCCAAAACTCCTTTCGAAAAAATTTAAAAAAATCCTGAATTGCAAAAAGTTTCAAAAATCGTTGAAAATAGAAAATGAGTCGTCTTGCCATGAAACTTAATGTGAAGGCTTAAGGGACCATTGTATGAATTTACAAGCCATAAAAATGGCATTGGCATGCAGAAATATGAAGATGTGCCTAAACCCACCTACCACCCTATCGATCCACGGCTTGCGCATCCCGTCTCTCTGGCCGGTGTAGTGCCCGCCTGCCCACTCGTTTTGTCGGTTGGCTTAGGCATACGGAGTTCATTCCCAGTCTAAGATCAGACTGGACCAAGGGTTGCAACAGCAGGATCGGCAGCACGCAGTGGGGGACCCGGTCGATCCCCGGCTTGCGCATCCTGCCCCTCTGGCCGACTGAGCGCCCACACGTTCGTTTCATGGGTTGACTTAGGCATACGGAGCTCATTCCCAGTCTAAGCATATGGAGTTCATTCCCAGTCTAAGATCAGATCGGACCAAGGGTTGCGGCAGCACATGCTGGGCTCAGGCATGTGCTGGTGCCGCATTTCTCTTCGCTGGGTCATCATCGTTGGAGAACCTGACCCGCAGTATTGGGGTTCCGATGATCGGGGGGTCGGGGGGTGTCTGCGCACATGATGTGCGATGGGTGCTGGTACTTGTCCCTTATATTGGCCCCCTATCGCTCATCAAACCTCGAGAACTCACACCCCCTTAAAGAGCATTTGAGATTTTACAGGTTTGCTGCCAGTAGCCATTAATGTGTCTAAAATGGGGATACTTTTTTCAAACGGTCACAAAATCTTGTACACATTGGGTTTTTAGCTGAATTGTTTTGGGCATGCTAACAAAAATACAAGGATCACGTCTACCAAGTTTGGGGCCAGAACTCCTTTCGAAAAAATTTCAAAAAATCCCTAACAACAAAAAGTTTCAAAAATCGTGAAAAATAGAAAATGAGTCGTCTTGCCATGAAACTTCACGTGAAGGCTTAAGGGACCATTGTATGAATTTACAAGCCATAAAAATGGCGTTGCATGCAGAAATATGAAGTTGTTCTTAAACCCACCTACCACCCTATCGATCGACAGCTTACGCATCCCGTCTCTCTGACCGGTATAGTGCCAGCCCGTTCGTTTCGTCGGTTGGCTTAGGCATACATAATTCACTCCCAGTCTAAGATCAGACCAGATCGAGGGTTACAGTAGTAGGATCGATAGCACGCAGCGAGGGACCCAGTCGATCCCCGGCTTGCGCATCCCGCCACTCTGGCCGGCTGAGTGCCCGCACACTCGTTTCGTGGGTTGACTTAGGCATATAGAATTCATTCCCAATCTAAGCATACGGAGTTCATTCCCAGTCTAAGATCAAAAAGGACTGAGGGTTGCAATAGCACAAGCTGTGCTCGGGCATGTGCTTGTGCCGTATTTTTCTTCAGCGGGGCACCATCGCCGGAGCATCGTCGGAGAACTTGATCGATGGCATTGGGGTTCCAGTGATCGGAGCGGCCGGGGGGGTGTGCGCACATGATGTGCGATGGGTGCTGGTTCTTGGCCTTTATATTGGCCCCCTATCCCTCATCAAACCTCGAGAATTCACACACCCTTAAAGAGCATTTGAGATTTTATAGGTTTGCCGCCAGTAGCCATTAAAGTGTCTGAAATGGGGACACTTTTTTCAAATGGTCAAAAAATCTTGTACACTTCGAGTTTTTAGCTTAATTTTTTTGTGCATGCCAACAAAAATACAAGGATCACGTCTACCAAGTTTGGGGAACAAAACTCCTTCCCAAAAAATTTTAAAAAATCCTGAACCTAAAAAGTTTTGAAAATCATGAAAAATAGAAAACGGGTCGTCTTGCCATGAAACTTCACATGAAGGCTTAAGGGACCATTGTATGAATTTACAAGCCATAAAAATGGCATCGGCACACAGAAATATGAAGATGTGCCTAAACCCACCTACCACCCTATCGATCCACGGCTTGCGCATCCTGTCTCTCTGGCCGACGTAGTGCCCGCCCGCCAGCCCGTCTGTTCATTTCGTCGGTTGGCTTAGGCATACGGAGTTCATTCTCAGTCTAAGAAAGAACCGGACTGAGGGTTGCGATAGCAGGATCGGTAGCACGCAGAAGGGGACCCGATCGATCCCCGGCATGCGTATCTCACCACTCTGGCCGACTGAGCGCCCGGATGCTCATTTCGTGGGTTAACTTAGGCATACAGAGTTCATTCCCAATCCATGCAAATGGAGTTCATTCCCAGTCTAAGATCGGACCGGACCGAGGGTTGCGACAGCACATGCTGGGCTCGGGCATGTGTTGGTGCCGTATTTTTCTTCATCGGGCACCATCGTCGGAGAATCGTCGGAGAACCTGACTGGCGGCATTGGGGTTTCGACGATCGGGGGGGCCGGGGGGTGTGCATATATGATGTGCGATGGGTGCTGGTACTTGGCCCTTATATAGGCACCCTATCCCTCATCAGACCTCGAGAACTGACACCGCCTTAAAGAGCATTTGAGATTTTACAGGTTTGTTGCCAGTATCAATTAAAGTGTCTGAAATTGGGACACTTTTTTCAAATGGTCACAAAATCTTGTACACTTCGAGTTTTTAGCTGAATGTTTTTGTGCATGCCAACAAAAATACAAGGATCACGTCTACCAAGTTTGGGGCCAAAACTCTTTCCAAAAAAATTTTAAAAAATCCCGAACCGTAAAAAGTTTTGAAAATCATGAAAAATAGAAAACGAGTCGTCTTGCCATGAAACTTCACGTGAAGGCTTAAGGGACCATTGTATGAATTTACAAGCCATAAAAATGGCATTGGCACACAGAAATATGAAGATGTGCTTAAACCCACCTACCACCCTATTGATCCACGGCTTGCGCATCCCGTCTCTCTGGCTGGTGTAGTGCCCGTCCGCTCGCTTGTTTCGTTGGTTGGCTTAGGTATATGGAGTTCATTCCCAGTCTAAGATCAGACCAGATTGAGGGTTGTGGCAGCAGGATCGCCAGCATGCAGAGGGGGACCCGACCGATCCGCAGCTTGCGCATCCCGCCCCTCTGGCCGGCTGAGCGCCCGCACGCTCATTTCGTGGGTTGACTTAGGCATACGGAGTTCATTCCCAGTCTAAGCATACGGAGTTCGTTGCCAGTCTAAGATCGGACCAGACCAAGGGTTGTGGCAGCACAGGCTAGGCTCAGCCATGTGCTGGTGACGCATTTTCTTCGTCGGGGCACCATCGCCGGAGCATCACCGGAGAACCTGACCGATGGCATCGGGGTTCCGGCGATCGGGGGGGCCGAGGGGGTGTGCGCACATGATGTGCGATGGGTGCTGGTACTTGGCCCTTATAATGGCCCCCTATCCCACATCAAATCTTGAGAACTCACCCCCCCTTAAAGAGCATTTGAGATTTTACAGGTTTGCTGTCAGTAGCAATTAAAGTGTCTGAAATTGGGACACTTTTTTTAAATGGTCACAAAATCTTGTACACTTCGAGTTTTTAGCTGAATTTTTTTGTGTATGCCAAAAAAAATACACGGATCACATCGACCAAGTTTGGGGATAAAACTCCTTCTGAAAAAAATTTAAAAAATCCCGAACCGTAAAAAGTTTCAAAAATCATGAAAAATAGAAATTGAGTCGTCTTGCCATGAAACTTCACGTGAAGGTGTAAGGGACCATTGTATGAATTTACAAGCCATAAAAATGGCATTAGCACGCAGAAATATAAGGATGTGCCTAAACCCACCTACCACCCTATTGATCCACGGCTTGCGCATCCCGTCTCTCTGGCCGACGTAGTGCCCGCCCGCCCGCCCGCCTGCTCGTTTCGTCGATTGGCTTAGGCATACGGAGTTCATTCCTAGTCTAAGATCAGATCAAACCAAGGGTTACGGCGACAGGATCGATAGCATGCAGAAGGGGACCCGGTCGATCCCCGACTTGCGCATCCCGCCCCTTTGGCCGAGTGAGCACCCGCACACTCATTTCGTGGGTTGACTTAGGCATACGGAGTTCATTGCCAGTCTAAGCATACAGAGTTCATTCCCAGTCTAAGATCATACCGGACCGAGGGTTACGGAGCATCGTCGGAGAACCTGACCGGCGACATTGGGTTTCCGGGGAGTGGGGGGGCCGAGGGGGGGTATGCGCACATGATGTACGATGGGTACTGGTACTTGGCCATTATATTGGGCCCCTATCCCTCATAAAAAATTAGGAACTCACACCCCCTTAAAGAACATTTTAGATTTTACAGGTTTGCTTCCGGTAGCCATTAAAGTTTTTGAAATGGGGACACTTTTTTCAAAAGGTCACAAAATCTTGTACACTCTAAGTTTTTAGCTGAATTTTTTTTCCATGCCAAAAAAAATACAAGGATCACGTCTACCAAGTTTGGGGCAAAACACCTTCCGAAAAAATTTTAAAAAATCCTGAATCGTAAAAAGTTTCAAAAATCATGAAAAATAGAAATTGAGTCGTCTTGCCATGAAACTTCATGTGAAGGCTTAAGGGACCATTGTATGAATTTACAAGCCATAAAAATGGCATTAGCACATAGAAATATGAAGATGTGCCTAAACCCACCTACCACCCTATTGATCCACGGCTTGCGCATCCCGCTCTCTGGCCGACGTAGTGCCCGCCCGCCCGCCCGCTCGCCCACTAACTCGCTTCGTCGGTTGGCTTACGCATACGGAGTTCATTCCCAGTCTAAGATCGGATCAGACCAAGGGTTACGGTGGCAGGATCGACAGCAAGCAGAAGGGGACCCGACCGATCCCCGACTTGCGCATCCCGCCCCTCTGGCCGACTGAGCGCCTGCACACTCGTTTCGTGGGTTAACTTAGGCATACGGAGTTCATTCCTAGGCTAATCATATAGAGTTCATTCCCAGTCTAAAATCAGACCGGACCAAGGGTTGTGGTTGCACATGCTGGGCTCGGGCATCTGCTGGTGCCATATTTTTCTTCGCCGGGGCACCATCACCGGAGCATCACCGGAGATCCTAATAGGCGACATTGGGGTTCCGACGATCGGGGGGGCCGAGGGGGGTGTGCGCACATGATGTTCGATGGGTGCTGGTACTTGGCCCTTATATTGGCCCCCTATCCCTCATCAAACCTCGAGAACTCACACCCCCTTAAAAAGCATTTGAGATTACTGGTTTGTTGCCAGTAGCCACTAAAGTGTCTAAAATGGGGACACTTTTTTCAAATGGTCACAAAATTTGGTACACTTCAAGTTTTTAGCTGAATTTTTTTGTGCATGCCAACAAAAATACAAGCATCCCGTCTACCAAGTTTGGGGAAAAACTCCTTCCAAAAAAATTTTAAAAAATCCTGAACCGTATAAAGTTTTGAAAATCATGAAAAATAGAAAACGAGTCGTCTTGCCATGAAACTTCACGTGATGGCTTAAAGACCATTGTATGAATTTACAAGCCATAAAAGTGGCATTGGCACATAGAAATATGAAGATGTGCCTAAACCCACCTACCACCCTATCGATCCACGGCTTGTGCATCCCATTTTTCTGGCCAGCATAGTGCCCGCCCGCCCACCCGCTCGTTTCATCGGTTGGCTTAGGCATACGGAGTTCATTCCCAGTCTAAGATCAGGCCGGACCAAGGGTTGCGGCAGCAGGATTGGCAACATGCAGAGGGGGACCCGACCGATCCCTGGCATGCGTACCTCGCCCCTCTAGCTGGCTGAGCGCCTGCACGCTCATTTCGTGGGTTGACTTAGGCATACAGAGTTCATTCCCAGTCTAAGCATACAGAGTTCATTCCAAGTCTAAGATCGGACCGGACCGAGGGTTACGGCAGCACAAGCTAGGCTCGGGCATGTGCTGGTGACACATTTTTCTTCACCGGGGCACCATCGCCAGAGCATCACAGGAGAACCTGACCGGCGGCATTGGGGTTCCGACGATCGGGGGGGCCGGGGGGTGTGCGCATATGATGTGCGATGGGTGCTGGTACTTGGCCCTTATATTGGCCCCCTATCCCGCATCAAACCTTAAGAACTCACACCCCCTTAAAGAGCATTTGAGATTTTACAGGTTTGCTGCCAGTAGCCATTAAAGTGTATGAAATAGGGACACTTTTTTCAAATGGTCACAAAATCTTGTACACTTTGAGTTTTTTGCTGAATTTTTTTGTGCATGCGAACAAAAATACAAGGATCACGTCTACCAAGTTTGGGGCCACAACAACTTTCGAAAAAATTTTAAAAAATCTTGAACCGTAAAAAGTTTCAAAAATCATGAAAAATAGAAAACGAGTCATCTTGCCATGAAACATCACGTGAAGGCTTAAGGGACCATTGTATGAATTTACAAGCCATAAAAATGGCAGTAGCACGCAGAAATATGAAGATGTGCCTAAACCCACCTACCACCCTATCAATCCACGGCTTGCGCATCCCGTCTCTCTGGCAAACGTAGTGCCCGTCCGCCCGCTCGCCCTCTCATTTCATCGGTTGGCTTACGGATACGGAGTTCATTCCCAGTCTAAGATCAGACTGGACCAAGGGTTACGATGGCAGGATCGACAGTACGCAGAAAGGGACCTGATCGATCCCCGGCTTGTGCATCTCGCCCCTCTGGCCTACTGAGCGCCCGTACACTCGTTTCGTGGGTTGACTTAGGCATACGGAGTTCATTCCCAATCTAAGCATACGGAGTTCATTCCTAGTCTAAGATCAGATCGTACCGAGGGTTGCAACAGCATATGCTGGGCTCGGGCATGTGCTGGTGCCGCATTTTTCTTCGTCGGGGCACCATCACCGGAGCATCGCTGGAGATCCTGACCGGTGACATTGGGGTTCCGGCGATCGGGGGGGTCGAGGGTGGGTGTGCGCACTTGATGTGCAATGGGTACTGGTACTTGGCCATTATATTGGCCCCCTATCCCTCATCAAAAATTGAGAACTCACACCCCCTTAAAGAGCATTTGAGATTTTACAGGTTTGCTTCCAGTAGCCATTAAAGTTTCTGAAATGGGGACACTTTTTTTAGGTGGCCACAGAATCTTGTACACTTCGAGTTTTTAGCTGAATTTTTTTGTCCATGCCAACAAAAATACAAGGATCACGTCTACCAAGTTTAGGAACAAAACTACTTCTGAAAAAATTTTAAAAAATCCTGAATCGCAAAAAGTTTCAAAAATCATGAAAAATAGAAAACGAGTCGTCTTACCATGAAACATCACGTGAAGGCTTAAGGGACCATTGTATGAATTTACAAGCCATAAAAATGGCATTGGCACTCAAAAATATGAAGATGTCCTAAACCCACCTACCACCCTATCGATCCACGGCTTGCGCATCCCGTCTCTTTGGCCGACGCAGTGCCCAACCGCCCGCCCGCTCATTTCGTCGGTTGGCTTAGGCATACGGAGTTCATTCCCAATCTAGGATCGGACCGAACTAAGGGTTACGGTAGTAGGATCGACAGCATGTAGAGAGGGACACGATCGATCCCTGGCTTGCGCATCCCGCCCCTCTGGTCGACTAAACGCCCGCATGCTTGTTTCGTTTGTTGACTTAGGCATACGGAGTTCATTCACAGTATAAGATCAGACCGGATCGAGGGTTGCGGCAGCACATACTAGGCTCGGGCATGTGCTGGTGCTGCATTTTTCTTCGTCGGGGCACCATCGTCGGAGAACCTGACCGGTGGCATTGGCGTTCCGGTGATCGGGGGGGTGTGTGCACATGATGTGTGATGGGTGCTGGTACTTGGCCCTTATATTGGCCCCCTATCCCTCATCAAACCTCGAGAACTCACACCCCCTGAAAGAGCATTTGAGATTTTACAGGTTTGCTACCAGTAGCCATTAAAGTGTCTGAAATGGGGACACTTTTTTCAAATGGTCACAAAATCTTGAACACTTTGAGTCTTTAGCTGAATTTTTTTTTGCATGCCAACAATAATACAAGGATCCCATCTACCAAGTTTGGGACCAAAACTCCTTCCGAAAAAATTTTAAAATATCCTGAACCGTAAAAAGTTTTGAAAATCGTGAAAAATAGAAAACGAGTAGTCTTACCATGAAACTTCACGTGAAGGCTTGAGGGACCATTGTTTGAATATACAAGCCATAAAAATGGCATTGGCACGCAGAAATATGAAGATGTGCCTAAACCCACCTACCACCCTATCGATCCACGGCTTGCGCATCCCGTCTCTCTGGCCGGCGTAGTGCCCGCCCGCTCGTTTCGTCGGTTGGCTTAGGCATACGGAGTTCATTCCCAGTCTAAGATCGCACCGGACTGAGGGTTGCGGCAGTAGGATCGACAGCACACAGAGGGAGACCCAACTGATCCCTAGCTTACGCATCCCTCCCCTCTGGCCGGCTGAGCACCCGCATGCTTGTTTTGTGGGTTGACTTAGGGATACGGAGTTCATTCCCAGTGTAGGCATATGGAGTTCATTCCCAGTCTAAGATCGGACCGGATCGAGGGTTGCGGTAGCACATGCTGGGCAGTCTAAGATCAGACCAGACCAAGGGTTGTGGCAGCACATGCTGGGCTCAGGCAAGTGCTGGTGCCACATTTTTCTTCGTCGGGGCACCATCGTCGGAGAACCTGACCTGCGGCACTCGGGTTCTGCGTGATCGGGGGTGCCGGGGGGGTGCGCACACATGATGTGTGATGGTTGCTGGTACTTGGCCCTTATATTGGCCCTCTATCCCTCATCAAACCTCGAGAACTCACACCCCCTTAAAGAGCATTTCAGATTTTATAGGTTTGCTGCCAGTAGCCATTAAAGTGTCTGAAATGGGGACACTTTTTTCAAATGGTAACAAAATCTTGTACACTGTGAGTTTTTAGCTGAATTTTTTTGTGCATGCCAACAAAAATACAAGGATCACATCAGCTAAGTTTGGGGCCAAAACTCCTTCCGAAAAAATTTTAAAAAATCTCAAACCGCAAAAAGTTTCAAAAATTGTGGAAAATAGAAAATGAGTCGTCTTGCCATCAAACTTCACGTGAAGGCTTAAGGGACCATTGTATTAATTTAGAAGCCATAAAAATGGCATTGGCACGTAGAAATATGATGATGTGCCTAAACCCACCTACCACCCTATCGATCCACGGCTTGCGCATCCTATCTCTCTGGCCGGTGAAGTACCCACCCGTCCGTCCGCCCGCTCATTTCGTCGGTTGGCTTAGGCTTACGAAATTCATTCCCAGTCTAAGATCAGACCGAACTGAGGGTTGCGACAGTAGGATTGGCAGCATGCAGAGGGGAACCCGTCTAACACATGCCAAAAAAAATCTTGTACACTTTGAGTTTTTAGCTGAATTTTTTTGTGCATGCCAAAAAAAATACAAGGATCCCGTCTAACAAGTTTGGGGCCAAAAATATTTCTGAAAAAATTTTAAAAAATCCCTAACCGTAAAAAGTTTTGAAAATCATGAAAAATAGAAAACGAGTCGTCTTGCCATGAAACTTCACGTCAAGGCTTAAGGGACCATTGTTTGAATTTACAAGCCATAAAAATGGCATTGCATGCAGAATTATGAAGATGTGCCTAAACCCACCTACCACCCTATCGATCCACGGCTTGCGCATCCCGTCTCTCTGGCCGGCGTAGTGCCCGCCCGCCTGCCCACCCGTTCATTTCGTCGGTTGGCTTCGGCATACGGAGTTCATTCCCAGTATAAGATCGTACTGGACCAAGGGTTGTAGTAGCAGGATCGGCAGCACACAGAGGGGGACTCGGCCGATCCCCATCTTACGCATCCCGCCCCTCTATCGGCTGAGTGCCCGCACGCTCGTTTTGTGGGTTGACTTAGGCACACGGAGTTCATTCCCAGTCTAAGGATATGGAGTTCATTCCCAGTCTAAGATCAAACCAGACCGAGGGTTCCGGTAGCACATGCTGGGCTCGGGCATGTGCTGGTGCTGCATTTCTCTTCGTCGGGGCACCATCACGAGAGAACCTAACCGACGGCTTTGGGGTTTCGGCTATCAGGGGTACCGGGGGGTGTCCGCACATGATGTGCGATGGGTGCTGGTACTTGGTGCTTATATTGGGCCCCTATCCCTCATCAAACCTTGAGAACTCACACCCCCTTAAAGAGCATTTCAGATTTTACAGGTTTACTGCCAGTAGCCATTAAAGTGTCTAAAATGGGGACACTTTTTTCAAATGGTCACAAAATCTTGTACACTGTGAATTTTTAGCTGAATTTTTTTGTACATGCCAAAAAAAATACAAGGATCACGTCAACCATGTTTGGGGCCAAAAATCCTTCCAAAAATTTTTTTAAAAATCTCGAACCGCAAAAAGTTTCAAAAATCATGGAAAATAAAAAACGAGTCGTCTTGCCATGAAATTTCACGTGAAGGCTTAAGAGACCATTGTATGAATTTAGAAGCCATAAAAATGGCATTGGCACATAGAAATATGATGATGTGCCTAAACCCACCTACCACCCTATCGATCCACGGCTTGCGCATCCCATCTCTCTGGTCGGCGTAGTGCCCGTCGGCCCGCTCATTTGGTCGGTTGGCTTAGGCATACAGAGTTCATTCCTAGTTTAAGATCGGATCAGACCGAGGGTTACGATAGCAGTATCAACAGCATGTAGAGGGGGACCCAGCCGATCCCCGGTGTCATGAGCCACCCTTGTATAGGGCCATGACCGGGACTTAGGTTGCCATGAGCCACCCATGTATAGGGCCATGGCCGGGTAGATCCCTTGTGCTAGGAAAAGTGTCCCCATTTCAAACATTGTAACGGTTACTGGTAGCATAGCTCTAAAAGTTCTAAGGCTCTTTATGGGGGGTGAGCCGACAGCGTAGTGTTGGGCTGTCTCACGGGGTGCTATGCGAGCTTAGGCCACCCACCAAGGGCTGCCCCCCTGGCCCTGGTGATGGTGGGAGGTCCCGATGTATGATTCCCATTTATAATAAAATTCACCCCGATTGAATGCCCAATTGTTGCCTCGATGTGTTTCTTTCTTTCTCGATGTGAATGTGCCTTGTTGTTTGTGTATGCTTGAGATTGACCTCGATATATTGTGCCTTATTGTGAATGCTTGAGACTAACCATGGTTTATGGTTATTTGTTCAGATATCGATCTATTGAAGGCTGACTTGGGTGGAAGTGTCCATTCAAGTGCCACACGGGCTAGTACTTGTTGAGAGAAAGCTTAGTCCGTGACACGTGGTATTAGAGCACGGTTGAGAAGTGCTAGAAAAATGGATGAGATGGCCACAAGTGGTGGATCGGATTATCAATAGAGAATTGAAGAACTTGAGGCCGCGGTGGCCGTAATGAAAACTCATATGGTGACGAAAGACCGAGTGAGGGAGATCGAGACAACCCAGCGGGAGTTGTCCGATACTCTCCACAATGTGAGCGAAGAGGCTAGAGATGCCTTGAACATTCTCTAAAAGGAGTTTGAGGAGCTCAGGGCCCAGGTGAGCATCCTACAATGGTTGTGGCCAGATCGGGTTCGAGCTCGATGGACAGGGGATAAAGGCCCAAGGTGTCGGAGCCTCGATGCTATGAGAGGGCAAGGGATGCTAAGGAACTTGAAAATTTCTTGTTTGACATGGAACAATACTTTCGAGCTGTACGCACAAGTTCAGAGGAAGACAAGGTGACAATGGCATCGATGTACCTCATATGGGATGCCAAGCTGTGGTGGCGCTCCAAGTTTGTCGATGATGAGTGCCTGATTAAGACTTGGACGAATCTGAAGCGAAAACTGAAAAACCAACTTTTTTTGGAGAATGTGGAGTATATGGCTTGAAGGAGACTTCGAGAGTTGGTGCAAACCGAAATGGTGCGAGAGTTCATAAGGAACTTTTTTACCTTGATGCTGGATATTCGGGACATGTCCAAAAAGGACAATATGTTCTACTTTCTTGAGGGCCTCAAGCCTTGGGCGAGGACAGAACTACAAAGGTAGAAAGTGCAAGATGTGGCCACGGCCATGGCTGCAGCGGAACGTCTTCATGATTACAATGATGGCTTCTTAAAATGGAAAAATCCTCCATCAACGGGCAGTAGCTTTAACTTTAGGAGTGGGGGAAAGATGACTAGGTTGGACCGACCCTTCGGTGGGGGATCAGACAGGAGGTCCTTGGGTCGAGATAGCACCCAACCCAAGACAAACAACATAGGGATTTTCAAGCCTAGGCAACCGCTAGCTTGCTTTCTTTGCAAGGGGCCGTATCGAGTGGCTGAATGCCCGCATCGAGGAGCCCTTAATGCCTCAAGGACCTCATCTCAAGAGTCCAAAAAAGTGCTAGAGAGCGTTGAAGAAGTTGAAGAGGAGCCAGCCAGGATGGGCTCAATAAGGTTCCTCAGTGCCCTCCGCACCCAATTGAACACTATAAAGAAAGAGCAAAGTAGAGGCTTGATGTATGTGAACTTGATGATCAATGGGAAAGCCACCAAGGCCATGGTGGATACGGGTGCAACCGACAGTTTCATCACACCGGAAGAAGCAAAAAGGTGTGGTCTACAGATTAGTAAAGACTACCGATGAATGAAGGCGGTCAATTCGCTAGCCTTTGCGATCAGTGGAAGCTCCAAAAGTGTGACAACCCGATTGGGGCCATGGGAAGGGAAGGTAGACTTCACAGTCTCCCCTATGGATGACTTTGATGTCATTATCAGATTGGACTTCACGACGTTGGCTCAGGTGATCCCTATCCCCGCTGCTAGCTGCTTGTTGTTTTTAGGGGAACACCCATGTGTGGTGCCAGCCAATATCTTGCCAAAGAGTGAGAAGAAAATGATTTCGGCTTTGCAATTCAAGAAAGGGGTAAAGAGAGGGGAACCCTCTTTTGTGGCCATGCCGATCTATAAAGAAGGGTCGAAAGTAGAACCAATACCCGATGGCATGAAAAGAATGTTGGAAGAATTCGAAGATGTGATGCCAGAGATGTTGCCCAAGGTTCTACCCCCTTGACGAATAGTGGACCACAAAATTGAGCTCCTCCCAGGAGCAAAACCCCCTGCTAGAGCTCCCTATCGCATGGCCCCACCAGAGTTGGTCGAGCTGAGAAAACAGTTAGATGAGCTTCTATAAGCCAAGTTCATCCGACCATTAAAGGCTCCTTTCGGAGCGCCAGTATTATTCCAGAAGAAGCATGATGGGAGTTTGCGCTTATGTGTTGACTACAGGGCCCTGAACAAAGTCATCGTAAGAAACAAATATCCTATCCCGCTTATAGCAGACTTATTTGATCAATTGAGCCGGGCCAAGTACTTCTCCAAACTGGACCTGAGATTTGGATACCATCAGGTCAGAATCGTTGAGGGAGATGAGCCAAAAACCACTTGTGTAACACGGTATGGCGCATTTGAATTTCTTGTTATGCCCTTTGGACTAACCAATGCTCCTGCTACATTTTGTACATTGATGAATCAGGTGTTCCATGATTACTTGACAAATTTGTAGTCATTTATTTAGACGATATAGTAGTGTACAGCTCCACCTTGGAAGAACATCAAGAACACCTACGCCGGGTATTTAAAAGGCTACAGAACCACCGGTTATATGTAAAAAGGGAGAAATGTGCATTTGCTCAGACCCAAATCCACTTCTTCGATCACATTGTCGAACGTGGCCACATTCGAATGGACATGGAAAAGGTTAGGGCCATCAAGGAGTGGACAACACCAAAGAATGTTAGTGAACTCCACTCATTTTTGGGACTAGCCAACTATTATAGAAGGTTTGTAGAAGGGTACTCTCACAAGACCATGACCCTCACGGAGTTATTAAAGAAGGAGCATTAATGGTGTTGGACCAACGAGTGCCAAGAGGCCTTTGAGAGATTGAAAGATGCTATTATGAAAGATCCCATCTTAGCTCTCCCCAATATTAAAAAGCTTTTTGAAGTTCAGATGGATGCATCATATTTTGCTATTGGAGGTGTGCTTTTACAACAACATCACCCGATAGCATTTGAAAGTAAAATGCTAAGCGAAGTGGAGAGAAAATATATGGCCAAGGAAAAAGAGCTCCTGGCGGTGGTTCATTGCTTGAGGGCTTGGCGACATTACTTGTTGGGTTCACACTTTGTCGTAAAGACGGACAATGCAGCCGTTAGCCACTTTCTCACCCAACCAAGGCTTACGACGAAACAAGCTAGGTGGCAGGAATTTTTAGCGGAGTTCGACTTTCACCTTGAGCATACCGCTGGAAAAACCAATCAAGTGGCAGATGCATTGAGCAGGCGACCAGAGTTAGTGGCCCTCAGAAGAATAGCCCCAATGGCAACTGGTAGAGCCACTACGGACATTCATAAGTTGATTGGAGATCATCTAAGGAAAGACCCATAAGCCTGTGCCATCTTGAAGCTAGTGGAAGAAGGGAAGTCCAAATACTTCTGGCAAGAAAATGGTGTCTTTTGGACCAAGGGGCCTCGAGTGTTTGTGTCGAGAGCAGGAGGACTGAGACAGATGCTGATGAGGGAATGCCATGACACCCCATGGGCAGGACACCTAGGTTGGCAATGCACTTTAGCGTTACTGAAACAAGGATACTATTGGCCCCACATGCGACAAGATGTGATGGACTACACGAAGACTTACCTCATTTACCAACAAGACAAAGTCGAAAAGAGAAAACCTGCGGGCATGCTGGAACCATTACCGGTACCCACCAAACCGTGGGAAAGCATTTCCCTCGATTTCATTTCAAGCCTACCCAAGGTTGGGGATCTTGGAACTATCTTGGTGGTAATTGACCGGTTCTCCAAGTATGCCACATTCATCCCCGCTCATAAGTATTGTATAGCAGAAGACACAGCTCGACTATTGTTCAAACATGGGGT
This sequence comes from Durio zibethinus, assembly GCF_047325235.1. Lineage (NCBI taxonomy): Eukaryota > Viridiplantae > Streptophyta > Magnoliopsida > Malvales > Malvaceae > Durio > Durio zibethinus. The sequence goes on along the minus strand of NC_143162.1, from coordinate 20,444,479 downwards.
CAAATATTGAGGCCTCTCTCAAAACATCGTCAGTGATAGAGATCCGAGATTCACAAGGTCCTTTTGGAGGGAACTTTTCAAGATTTTGGGGTCCCAACTCAACATCTCTTTGAGCTACCATCCTCAGACAGATGGCCAAATGGAACGTTTCAATGGGTTGTTGGAGGAATATTTGAGGCACTTTGTCCAAGCCAACCAAAAGGACTGGCCTTCATTGTTGGACGTTGCTCAACTCTACTTTAATTCCAACAAGAGCTCTTCCACTAACAAGAGCCCATTTGAGGTGGTCACCAGACAACTACCAAGGCTACCTCATACTTCCTTGGAACAATATGGAGGAAAGAATCTGAGAGCTTTCAACTTCAGCAAGGAGTGGAAACAAAACACAGAGATTGCACAAGCTTACCTGGAGAAGGCATCAAAACGGATGAAAAAATGGGCAGACAAGAATCGCAGAGCTCAGCAATTCCAAGTTGGTGATTTGGTTCTGGTTTGACTAGTTCTAAAACAAACCAGGTTCTTAAGAAAGAGAGATCGTAGACTGGTGCACAAATATAAAGGTCTAGTAAGGGTCATTTCCAAGGTGGGGAACGCTTCTTACAAAATCGACCCACCGAAGTGGATAAAGGTGCACCCAGTATTTCATGTAAGCAACCTGAAGCCTTTTCATACAGATCCTATAGATATTAGTCGAAGGGAGCCAACCAGAGCTACCATCACCATGAAGCCACCCTCAGAGCGTCGAGTCGAAGAGATCTTAGCTGACAGGGAAACCAAGATATCTCGAAGACTAGTTCAAGAATACTTAGTGAAGTGGGAGGGCTTAGGACTAGAAGAAACCAGCTGGGAGAGAGAACATGACCTCCAGAGATTTCAAAAGAAGATTAAAGAATTTCAAGCCAGCAAGACGACGAGGACATCGATAGAATAGGTAGGGGAGGATGTCAAGAGCCACCCTTGTATAGGGCCATGACCGAGACTTAGGTTGCCATGAGCCACCCATGTATAGGGCCATGGCCGGGTAGATCCCTTGTGCTAGGAAAAGTGTCCCCATTTTAAACATTGTAACGGTTACTGGTAGCATAGCTCTAAAAGTTCTAAGGCTCTTTAGGGGGGTGAGCCGGCAGCATAGTGTTGGGCTGTCTCACCGGGTGCTATGCGAGCTTAGGCCACCCACCAAGGGCTGCCTCCTGGCCTTGGTGATGGTGGGAGGTCCCGATGTATGATTCTCGTTTATAATAAAATTCACCCTGATTGAATGCCCGATTGTTGCCTCAATGCATTTTTTTTTCTCGATGTGAATGTGCCTTGTTGTTTGTGTATGCTTGAGATTGACCTCGATATATTGTGCCTTATTGTGAATGCTTGAGACTAACCACGGTTTATGGTTATTTGTTCAAATATTGATCTATTGAAGGCTGACTTGGGTGGAAGTGTCCATTCAAGTGCCACACGGGCTAGTGCTTGTTGAGAGAAAGCTTAGTCCATGAAACCCGGCTTGCGCATCCCGCCCCTTTGGCCGACTGAGCGCCTGCACGCTCATTTCGTGGGTTGACTTAAGCATATGGAGTTCATTCCCAGTCTAAGCATACGGAGTTCATTCCCAGTCTAAGATCAAACTGGACCGAGGGTTGCGACAGCACATGCTGGGGTCGTGCATGTGCTGGTGCTGCATTTTTCTTCACCGGGGCACCATCGTCGGAGCATTGCCGGAGATCCTGACCGGCGACATTGGGGTTCTGGTGATCGAGGGGGCCGGGGGGTGTGCGCACATGATGTGCGATGGCTGCTAGTACTTGGCTCTTATATTGGCCCCCTATCCCTCATCAAACCTCGAGAACTCACACCCCCTTAAAGAGCATTTGAGATTTTACAGGTTTGCTGCCAGTAGCAATTAAAGTGTCTGAAATGGGGATACTTTTTTCAAATGGTCACAAAATCTTGTACAGTTCAAGTTTTTAGCTGAATTTTTTTATGCATGCCAACAAAAATACAAGGATCATGTCTACCAAGTTTGGGGCCAAAACTCCTTTCGAAAAAATTTTAAAAAATCTTCAACCGTAAAAATTTTTGAAAATCATGAAAAATAAAAAACGAGTCGTCTTGCCATGAAACTTCACGCGAAGGCTTAAGGGACCATTGTATGAATTTACAAGCCAAAAAATGGCATTGGCATGTAGAAATATGAAGATGTGCCTAAACCCACCTACCACCCTACCGATCCACGGCGTGCGCATCCCGTCTCCCTGGCTGGCATAGTGCACAGAGGGGGACCCAGTCGATCCCTGGCTTGCGCATCCCGCCCCTCTGGCCGGCTGAGCGCCCGTACGCTCGTTTCGTGTGTTGACTTAGGCATACGGAGTTTATTCCCAGTCTAAGCATACGGAGTTCATTCCCAGTGTAAGATTAGACCTGATCGAGGGTTGTGACAGCACATGCTGGGTTCAGGCATGTGCTGGTGCCATATTTTTCTTCGTCAAGGCACCATCACCGGAGCAACGTCGGGGAACCTAATCGGTGGAATTGGGGTTTCGACGATCGGGGGGGCCGGGGGGTGTGCGCACATGATGTGCGATGGGTGCTGGTACTTGGCCGTTATATTGGCCCCCTATCCCTCATCAAACCTCGAGAACTCACACCCCCTTAAAGAGCATTTTAGATTTTATAGGTTTGCTGCCAGTAGCCATAAACTCGTTTCGTGGGTAGACTTAGGCATACAGAGTTCATTCCCAGTTTAAGCATACGGAGTTCATTCTCAGTCTAAAATTAGACTGGACCGAGGGTTACGGCAGCACATGCTGGGCTTAGGCATACGGAGTTCCTTCCCAGTCTAAGATTGGACCGGACCGAGGGTTGCGGCAGTAGGATCGGCAGCACACAGAAGGGGACCCGGCCAATCATTGCCTTACGCATCCTGCCCCTCTAGCCGGCTGAGCACCCGCACGCTCGTTTCGTGGGTTGACTTAGCCATACGGAGTTCATTCTGAATTTAAGCATACGGAGTTCATTCCCAGTCTATGATTAAACCAGACCGACGCTTGCGATAGCGCATGCTGGGCTCGAGCATTTCCTGGTGCCGTATTTTTCTTCACCGGGGCACCATCGTTGGGGCATTGTCTGAGAACTTGACCGATGGCATTAGGTTTTCGACGATCGGGGGGGCGGGAGGCGCTGTGTGCGCACATGATGTGCGATGGGTGCTGGTACTTGGCCCTTATATTGGCCCCCTATCCCTCATCAAACCTCAAGAACTCACACCCCCTTAAAGAGCATTTGAGATTTTACAGGTTTGCTGCCAGTAGCCATTAAAGTCTCTGACTTGGGCACACTTTTTTCAAATGGTCAACAAATCTTGTACACTTCGAGATTTTAGCTGACTTTTTTTGTGCATGCCAACAAAATTACAAGGATCACGTCTACCAAGTTTGGGGCCAAAACTCTTTCCGAAAAAATTTTCCAAAATCTCGATCCGTAAAAAGTTTGGAAAATCATGAAAAATAGAAAACGAGTCGTCTTGCCACGAAACTTCACGTGAAAGCTTAAGGGACCATTGTACGAATTGACAAGCCATAAAAATGGCATTGGCAAGTAGAACTATGAAGATGTGCCTAAACCCACCTCCAACCCTATCGATCCACGGCTTGCGCATCCCGTCTCTCTGGCTGGCGTAGTGACCGCCCGCCCGCCAGCCTGCTCGTTTCGTCAGTTGGCATGGGCATACGGAGTTCATTCCCAGTCTAAGATCAGACCGCACCAAGGGTTGTGACAGGAGGATCGGCAGCATGCAGAGGGGGTCTCGACCGATCCCCAGCTTGCGCATCCCGCCCCTCTGGCCGGCCGAGCGCCCGCACGCTTGTTTCGTGGGTTGACTTAGGCATACGGAGTTCATTCCCAATCTAAGCACACGAAGTTCATTCCCAGTCTAAGATCAGACTGGACCGAGGGTTGCGGCAGCACATGCTAGGCTCGGGCATTTGTTGGTGGTGCATTTTTCTTCATCAGGGCACCATCGCCAGAGCATCATCGGAGAACCTGACTGGCGGCATTGGGGTTCCAGCGATCGGGGGGGCCGGGGGGTGTGCGCACATGATGTGCGATGGGTGCTAGTACTTGGCCCTTATATTTGCCCCCTATACCTCATCAAACCTCGAGAACTCACACCCCCTTAAAGAGCATTTGAGATGTTACAGGTTTGCTGTCAGTAGCCATTAAAGTGTCTGAAATGGGGACACTTTTTCAAATGGTCACAAAATCTTGTACACTTCGAGTTTTTAGCTGAATTTTTTTGTACATGCCAAAAAAATATATAAGGATCACGTCTACCAAGTTTGGGGCTAAAAATCCTTCCGAAAAAATTTTAAAAAATCCCAAACCACAAAAAGTTTTGAAAATCATGAAAAATAGAAAATGAGTTGTCTTGCCATGAAACTTCACGGGAAGGCTTAAGGGACCATTGTATGAATTTACAAGCCATAAAAATGGCATTGGCATGTAGAAATATGCACATGTGCCTAAACCCACCTACCACCCTATCGATCCACGACTTATGCATCCCTTCTCTCTGGCCGACGTAGTGCCCACCCACTCGTTTCGTCAGTTGGCTTAGGCATACGGAGTTCATTCTCAGTCTAAGATTAGATTAGACCAAGGGTGGCGACAGCAAGATCACCAGCACAAAGAGTGGGACCCGACCGAACCCCGGCTTGCGTATCCCACCCTACTGGCCGGTTGAGCGCCTGCACGCTCGTTTCATAGGTTGACTTAGGCATACGGAGTTCATTCCCAATCTAAGCATATGGAGTTCATTCCCAGTCTAAGATCAGACCAGACCAAGGGTTGTGGCAGCACATGCTTGGCTCGGGCATGTGCTGGTGCCGCATTTTTCTTCACTGGGGCACCATCGTTAGAGAACCTGACCAACGGCATTGGGGTTCCGATGATCGGGGGGCGGGGGGGAGGGTGTGCGCACATGATGTGCGATGGGTGCTGATACGTGGCCCTTATATTGGCCCCCTATCCCTCATCAAACCTCGAGAGCTCATACCCCCTTAAAGAGCATTTGAGATTTTACAGGTTTGTTGCCAGTAGCTATTAAAGTGTCTGAAATGGGGACACTTTTTTCAAATGGTCACAAAATCTTGTACACTCCGAATTTTTAGCTGAATTTTTTTTTTTGCATGCCAACAAAAATACAGGGATGACGTCTACCAAGTTTGGGGACAAAACTACTTCCAAAAAAATTTAAAAAAATCCCGAACCGTAAAAAGTTTCAAAAATCTTGAAAAATAGAAAATGAGTTGTCTTGCCATGAAACTTCACGTGAAGGCTTAAGGGACCATTGTATGAATTTACAAGCCATAAAAATGGCATTGGCACGTAGAAATATGAAGATGTGCCTAAACCCACCTACCACCCTATCGATCCACGGCTTGCGCATCCTATTTCTCTGGCCGACGTAGTGCCCACCCGTTCGTTTTGTCGGTTGGCTTAGGCATACGAAGTTCATTCCTAGTCTAAGATTGGACTGGACTGAGGGTTGTGGTAGCAGGATCAGCAGCATGCAGAGGGGGACCCGGTCGATCCCCGGCTTGTGCATCCCGCCCCTCTGGTCGGCTGAGCGCCCGCACGCTTGTTTCGTGGGTTGACTTAGGCATACGGAGTTCATTCCTAGTCTAAGCATACCGAGTTCATTCCCAGTCTAAGATCGGATCGGACCAAGGGCAGCACATGCTGGGCTCGGGCATGTGCTGGTGCCGCATTTTTCTTCACCGGATCATAATCGAAGAACCTGATCGACGGCATTGAGGTTCCGGCGATCGGGGGGCCGGGGGTGGTGTACGCACATGATGTGCGATGGGTGCTGGTACTTGGCCCTTATATTGGCCCCCTATCCCTCATCAAACCTCGAGAACTCACACCCCCTTAAAAAGCATTTGAGATTTTACAGGTTTGCTGCCAGTAGCCATTAAAGTGTCTAAAATGGGGACACTTTTTTCAAATGGTCACAAAATCTTGTACACTTCGAGTTTTTAGCTGAATTTTTTTGTGCAAGCCAAAAAAAATACAAGGATCATGTCTAGCAAGTTTGGGGCCAAAACTCTTTCCGAAAAAATTTAAAAAAATCCCGAACCGTAAAAAGTTTGAAAAATCATGAAAAATAGAAAACGAGTCATCTTGCCATGAAACTTCACGTGAAGGCTTAAGGGACCATTGTATGAATTTACAAGCCATAAAAATGGCATTGGCACACAGAAATATGAAGATGTGCCTAAACCCACCTACCACCCTATCGATCCACGGCTTACGCATTCCGTCTCTCTGGTCGGCGTAGTGCCCACCCGCTCGCCCGCCCGTTCGTTTCGTCGGTTGGCTTAGGCATATGGAGTTCATTCCCAGTCGAGGATCAGACAGGGCTGAGGATTGCGGTAGTAGGATCGACAGCACGTAGAGACGGACCCGACCCATCCCCGGCTCGTGCATCCCGCCCCTTTGGCCGGCTGAGTGCCTACACGCTCGTTTTGTGTGTTGACTTAGGCATACGGAGTTCATTCCCAATCTAAGCATACAGAGTTCATTCCCAGTCTAAGATCAGATCGGACCGAGGCTTGCGACAGCACAAGTTGGGCTCGAGCATGTGCTGGTACCGTATTTTTCTTCATCGGGGCACCATCGCCGGAGAACCTGACCGGTGGTATTGGGGTTCCGGTGATCGGGGGCCCTGGGGGGGTGCGCGCAGATGATGTGTGATTGGTGCTGGTACTTGGCCTTTATATTGGCCCCCTATCCCAATGAAACCTCAAGAACTCACACCCTCTTAAAGAGCATTTGAGATTTTATAGGTTTGCTGCCAAGTAGCCATTAAAGTGTCTGAAAATGGGGACACTTTTTTTGAAATGGTCGTAAAATCTTGTAGACTTCGAGATTTTAGCTGAATGTTTTTTTGCATGGCATCAAAAATACAAGGATCACGTCTACCATGTCTGGGACCAAAACTCTTTCCGAAAAAATTTTAAAAAATCCCAAACCACAAAAAGTTTTGAAAATCATGAAAAATAGAAAATGAGTCGTCTTGCCATGAAACTTCACGTGAAGGCTTAAGGGACCATTGGATGAATTTACAAGCCATAAAAATGGCATTGGCACGCAGAAATATGATGATGTGCCTAAACCAACCTACCACCCTATCGATCAACGGCTTGCGCATCTCGTCTCTCTGGCCTGCGTAGTGCCCGCCCACCCGCCCGCCCGCTCGTTTCGTCGGTTGGCTTTGGCATATGGAGTTCATTCCCAGTCGAGGATCAGACCGGGCTGAGGGTTGTGGTAGTAGGATCGACAGCACGTAGAGACGGACCCGGCCGATCCCCGGCTCGCGCATCCCGCCCTCTGGCCGGCTGAGCGCCCGCACGCTCGTTTCGTTTGTTGACTTAGGCATACGGAGTTCATTCCCAATCTAAGCATACGGAGTTCATTCCTAGTCTAAGATCGGACCAGACCGAGGTTGCGACAGCACATGCTGTTGTCGGGCATGTGCTGGTGCAGCATTTTTCTTCGTCGGGGCACCATCACCGGAGGATCGTCGGAGAACCTGACCGACAGCATTGGGGTTCCGACGATCGGGGGGGTCGGGGGGGTGTGCGCACATGATGTGCCATGGGTGCTGGTACTTGGCCCTTATATTGGCCCCCTATCCCTCATCAAACCTCGAGAACTCACACCCCCTTAAAGAGCATTTAAGATGTTATAGGTTTGCTGCCAGTAGCTATTAAAGTGTCTGAAATGGGGATACTTTTTTCAAATGGTCACAAAATCTTGTACACTTCAGGTTTTTAGCCAATTTTTTTTGTGCATGCCAACAAAAATACAAGGATCACTTCTACCAAGTTTGGGGCCAAAACTCCTTCCAAAAAAATTTTAAAAAATCTCGAACCTTAAAAACTTTCAAAAATCGTGAAAAATAGAAACGAGTCATCTTGCCATGAAACTTCATGTGAAGGCTTAAGGGACCATTGTATGAATTTACAAGCCATAAAAATGGCATTGGTACGTAAAAATATGAAGATGTGCCTAAACCGACCTACCACTCTATCGATCCACGGCTTGCGTATCCCGTCTCTTTGGCCGACTTATTGCCCACCCGCCCGCTCGTTTCATCGGATTGCTTAGGCATATGAAGTTCATTCCCAGTCTAAGATCGGACCGGACTGAGGGTTGTGGCATCAGGATCGACAGCACGCAAAGGGGGACCTGGCCGATCCTCGGCTTGCGCATCCCGCCCCTCTGGCCTACTAAGCGCCCGCACGCTCGTTACATGGGTTGACTTAGGCATACAGAGTTCATTCCCAGTCTAAGATTGGATTGGGCCGAGGGTTGCTACAGCACATGCTTGGTTAAGGCATGTGCTGGTGCCGCATTTTTCTTCGTCGGGTTACCATTGTCAGAGAACCTGACTGTGGCATTGGGGTTCCGACGATCGAGGGGGCCAGGGGGTGTGCGCAAATGATGTGAGATGGGTGCTATATTGGCCCCCCATGCCTCATCAAACCTCGAGAACTCACACCCCCGTAAAGAGCATTTGAAATTTTACAGGTTTGCTGCCAGTAGACATTAAAGTGTCTGAAATGAGACACTTTTTTCAAATGGTCACAAAATCTTGTACACTTGGAGTTTTTAGCTGAATGTTTTTGTGCATGCCAACCAAAATACAAGGATCACATATACCAAGTTTGGGACCAAAAATCCTTCCGAAAAGATTTTAAAAAATCCCAAACCGCAAAAAGTTTCAAAAATCATGAAAAATAGAAAACGAGTCATCTTGCCATGAAACTTCACGTGAAGGCTTAAGGGAACATTGTATGAATTTACAAGCCATGAAAATGGCATTGGCATGTAGAAATATGAAGATGTGCCTAAACCCAACTACCCCCAATTGATCCACAGCTTGCGCATCCCGTCTCTCAGGCCGATGTAGTGCCCACCCGCCAGCCCGTTCGTTTCGTCGGTTGGCTTAGGCATACGGAGTTCATTCCCAGTCTTAGATTGGACTGGACCGAGGGTTATGGCAGTAGGATTGGCAGCACGCAGAGGGGGACCCCGCCGATCCCCAGCTTGTGCATCCAGCCCCTCTGGCCGGCTGAACGCCCGCACGCTCATTTCGTGAGTTGACTTTGGCATACGGGGTTCATTCCCAGTCTAAGCATACGAAGTTCATTCCCAGTCTAAGATCGGATGAGATCTAGGGTTGCGGCAGCACATGCTGGGCTCGGGCATGTGCTGGTGCTGCATTTTTCATCGTCGGGGCACCATCGTCGGAGCATCACCAGAGAACCTGACCGGTTGCATTGGGTTTCGGCGATCGGGGGGCCGAGGGGCGTGTGCACACATGATGTGCGATGGGTGCTGGTACTTGGCCCTTATATTGGCCCCCTACCTCTTATCCAACCTCGAGAACTCACACCCCCTTAAAGAGCATTTGAGATTTTACAGGTCTGCTGCCAGTAGCCATTAAAGTGTCTGAAATGGGGACACTTTTTTCAAATGGTCACAAAATCTTGTACACTTCGGGTTTTTAGCTGAATTTTTTTACGCATGCCAACAAAAATACAAGGATCACGTCTACCAAGTTTGGGGCCAAAACACCTTCTGAAAAAATTTTAAAAAATCCTGAACTGCATAAAGTTTTCAAAATCTGAAAAATAAAAACGGGTCGTCTTGCCATGAAACTTCACGAAGGCTTAAGGGACCATTGTATGAATTTACAAGCCATAAAAATGGCATTGGCACGTAGAAATATGAAGATGTGCCTAAACCCACCTACCACCCTATCGATCCACGGCTAGCACATCCCGTCTCTCTGGCCGGCGTAGTGCCCGCTCGCCTACCCGCTTGTTTCACCGATTGGCTTAGGCATACGGAGTTCATTCCCAGTCTAAGATCAAGCCGGACTAAGGGTTGTGGCAGCAGGATCAGCAACACGTAGAGGGGGACCCAACCAATCCCCGGCTTGCGTATCCCGCCCCTCTGGCCGGCTGAGCGCCTGCATGCTTGTTTAATGGGTTGACTTAGGCATACGGAGTTCATTCCCAGTCTTAGCATACGAAGTTCATTCCTAGTCTAAGATCGGACCGAATCGAGGGTTACGGCAGCACATGCTAGACTCGAGCATGTGCTGGTGTCGAGGCACCATCACAGGAGCATCGTCGGAGAACCTGAACGATGGCATTGGCGTTCCAACGATCGTGGGGGTCGGGGGGTGTGCGCACATGATTTGCGATGGGTGCTGGTACTTGGCCCTTATATTGGCCCCCTATCCCTCATAATGGCCCCCTATCCCTCATAAAACCTTGAGAACTCACAACCCCTTAAAGAGCATTTGAGATTTTTCTGGTTTGCTGCTAGTAGCCGTTAAATTGTTTGAAATGGGGACACTTTTTTCAAATGGTCACAAAATCTTGTACACTTTGAGTTGTTAGGTGAATTTTTTATGCATACCAACAAAAGTAGAAGGATCATGTCTTCCAAGTTTGGGGCCAATACTCCTTCTGAAAAAGTTTTAAAAAATCTCAAACCCATAAAGTTTCAAAAATCATGAAAAATAGAAAACGAGTCATCTTGCCATGATAGAAAAAAAAATGGCATTGGCACGCAAAAATATGAAACATCACCAGAGTATCGCTGGAGAACCTAACCGGCGGCATTGGGGTTCTGGCGATCGGGGGGGGGCCAGAGGGGTGTGTGCTCATGATGTGCGATGGGTACTGGTACTTGGGCCTTATATTGGCCCACTATCCCGCATCAAACCTCGAGAACTCACACCCCCCTTAAAGAGCATTTGAGATTTTAGAGGTTTGCTGCCAGTAGCCATTAAAGTGTCTGAAATAGGGACACTTTTTTCGAATGGTCACAAAATCTTGTACACTTCAAGTTTTTAGCTGAATTTTTTTGTGCATGCCAAAAAAAATACAGGGATCACGTCTACCAAGTTTGGGGCCAAACTCTTTCTGAAAAAATTTTAAAAAATCCCGAACCGCAAAAGGTTTCAAAAATTGTGAAAAATAGAAAACAAGTCGTCTTGCCTTGAAACTTCATGTGAAGGCTTAAGGGACCATTGTATGAATTTACAAGCCATAAAAATGGCATTGGCACGCAGAAATATGAAGATATGCCTAAACCCACCTACCACCCTATCGATCCACGGCCTGCACATCCCGTCTCTCTAGCCTGCGTAGTGCCCGCTCTCCCGCTTGCCTGCTCGTTTCGTCGGTTGGCTTAGGCTTACGGAGTTCATTCCCAGTCTAATATCAAACCGGACTGAGGGTTGCAGCAGCATGCAGAAGGGGACCCGGCCGATCCCCGGCTTGTGCATCCCGCCCCTCTGGCCGGCTGAGCGCTCTCACGCTCATTTTGTGGGTTGACTTAGGCATACGGAGTTCATTCCCAGTCTAAGCATACAGAGTTCATTCCAACTCTAAGATCAGACCAGACCGAGGGTTGCGGCAGCGCATGTTGGGCTCGGGCATGTGCTGGTGCCGCATTTTTCTTCGCCCGGGGCACTATCGTCAGAGGATCATCGGAGAACCTGACCGACGGCATTAGGGTTCCGGTGATCAGAGGGGTGCGCACATGATGTGCGATGGGTGCTGGTACTTGGCCGTTATATTGGCCCCCTATCCCTCATCAAACCTCCAGAACTCACACCCCCTTAAAGAGCATTTGAGATTTTGTAGGTTTGCTCCCAATGGCCATTAAAGTGTCTGAAATGGGGACACTTTTTCAAATGGTCACAAAATCTTGTACACTTCGAGTTTTTAGTTTTTTATGCATGCCAAAAAAAATACATGGATCATGCCTACCAAGTTTGGAGCCAAAACTCCTTCCAAAAAAATTTTAAAAAATCCCAAACCGTAAAAAGTTTTGAAAATCGTGAAAAATAGAAAACGAGTCGTCTTGCCATGAAACTTCACGTGAAGGCTTAAGGGACCATTGTATGAATTTACAAGCCATAAAAATGGCATTGGCAGGTAGAAATAAGAAGATGTGCCTAAACCCACCTACCACCCTATCGATCCACGGCCTGCGCCTCCCGTCTCTCTGGCCTGCGTAGTGCCCGCCCACCCGCTCATTTCGTCGGTTGGCTTAGGCTTACGGAGTTCATTCCCAGTCTAAGATCTGATCGGATTGAGGGTTGTAGCAGCATGCAGAGGGGGACCCGGTCGATCCCCGGCTTGTGCATCCCGCCCCTCTGGGCAGCTGAGCGCCCGCACGCTCATTTCATGGGTTGACTTAGGCATACGGAGTTCATTCCCAGTCTAAGCATACAGAGTTCATTCCAAGTCTAAGATCGGATCGGACCGAGGGTTACGGCAGCACATGTTGGGCTCGGGCATGTGCTGGTGTCGCATTTTTCTTCGCCCGGGGCACCATCATCGGAGCATCATCGGAGAATCTGACCGACGTCATTAGGGTTCTGGTGATCGGGGGGGCCGGGGGGTGCGCACATGATGTGCGATGGGTGCTGGTACTTGGCCGTTATATTGGCCCCCTATCCGTCATCAAACCTCCAGAACTCACACCCCCTTAAAGAGTATTTGAGATTTTGTAGGTTTGCTCCCAATGGCCATTAAAGTGTCTGAAATGGGGACACTTTTTTCAAATGGTCAGAAAATCTTGTACACTTCAAGTTTTTAGCTGAAATTTTTTGTGCAAGCCAAAAAAAATACAAGGATCACGTCTACCAAGTTTGGGACCAAAAATCATTCTGAAAAAAGTTTAAAAAATCTCAAACCGCAAAAAGTTTCGAAAATCATGAAAAATAGAAAACGAGTTGTCCTGCCATGAAACTTCACGTGAAGGCTTAAGGGACCATTGTATGAATTTATAAGCCATTAAAAATGGCATTGGCATGCGGAAATATGAAGATGTGCCTAAACCCACCTACCACCCTATCGATCCACGGCTTGCGCAACTTGCCTCTCTGGCCGGCGTAGTGCCCGCCCGTCCGCTCGTTTTATCGGTTGGCTTACGTATACGAAGCTCATTCCTAGACTAAGATCAGACCAAACCGAGAGTTGCAGCAGTAGGATCGGTAGCATGCAGAGGGGGACCCGACCGATCCTCGACTTGCGCGTCCCGCCCCTCTGGCCTGCTGAACGCCCGCACGCTCGGTTCGTGGGTTGACTTAGGCATACGGTGTTCATTCCCAATCTAAGATTGGACCAAACTGAGGGTTGCAGCAGCACATGCTGGGCTGGGGCATGTGCTGGTGCCAAATTTTTCTTCGTCGGGGCACCATCGCTGAAGCATTGTCGGAGAACCTGACCGGCGGCATTGGGGTTCCGACGATCGGAGGGGCCGAGGGGGGGTGTGCGCACATGATGTGCGATGGGTGCTGGTACTTGGCCCTTATATTGGCCCCCTATTCCTCATCAAACCTCGAGAACTCACACCCCCTTAAAGAGCATTTGAGATTTTACAGGTTTGCTGCCAGTAGCCATTAAAGTGTCTGAAATGGGGACACTTTTTTCAAATGGTCACAAAATATTGTACATTTCGAGTTTTAGCTGAATTTTTTTATGCATGCCAACAAAAATACAAGGATCACGTCTACCATGTTTGGGCCCAAAACTCCTTCCAAAAAAATTTTAAAAAATCCCCAACCATAAAAAGTTTAAAAAATCATGAAAAATAGAAAACGAGTCGTCTTGCCAAGAAACTTAACGTGAAGGCTTAAGGGACAAATGTTCGAATTTAGAAGCCATAAAAATGGCATTGGCACGTAGAAATATGAAGATGTGCCTAAACCCACCTACCACACTATCAATCCAAGGCTTGCGCATCCCGTCTCTTTGGCCGACGTAGTGCCCGCCTGCCCGCTCGTTTCGTCGATTGGCTTAGGCATACAGAGTTCATTCCCAGTCTAAGATTAGACCAGATCGAGGGTTGGGGCAGCAGGATCGACAGCACGTAGAGGGGGACCCGATCGATCCCCAGCTTGAGCATCTCGCCCCTCGGGCCGACTAAGTGCCCGCACGCTCGTTTCGTGGGTTGACGTAGGCATACAGAGTTCATTCCCAGTCTAAGCATACAGAGTTCATTCCTAGTCTAGGACCGGACCGGACCTAGGGTTGCGGTAGCACATGCTGGGCTCGGGCATGTGCTGGTGCCGCATTTTTTTTCGCCTGGGCACCATCGCCAGAGCATCATCGGAGAACTTGACCGGTGGCATTGGGGTTCCGGGGATCGAGGGGGTCGAGGGGTGTGTGCGTACATGATGTGCGATGGGTGCTGGTACTTGGCCCTTATATTGGCCCCCTCGATCATGAAAAATAAAAAAGGAGTCATCTTGCCATGAAACTTCACGTGAAGGCTTAAGGGACCATTGTATCAATTTACAAGCCATAAAAATGGCATTGGCACGTAAAAATATGAAGATGTGCCTAAACCCACCTACCACCCTATCGATCCACGGCCTGCGCATCCCGTCTCTCTGGCCGACGTAGTGCACGCCCTCCCGCCCGCCCGCTCGTTTTGTCAGTTGGCTTAGGAATACGGAGTTCATTCCCAGTCTAAGATCGAACCAGACCGAGGGTTGCAGTAGCTGGATCGGTAGCACGCAGAGGGGGACCCGACCGATCCCCGGCTTGTGCATCCTGCCCCTCTGGCCGGTTGGGTGCCCGCACACTCGTTTCGTGGGTTGACTTAGGCATATGGAGTTCATTCACAGTCAAGCGTACAGGGTTCATTCCGAGTCTAAGATCAAACCGGACTGAGGGTTGCGGTAGCGCATGTTGGGCTCGGGCATGTGCTAGTGCCGTATTTTTCTTCGTCGGGGCACCATCATCGGAGAACCTGACCGACGGTATTGGGGTTTCGGGGATCGAGAGGGCCGGGGGGGTGTGCTCACATGATGTGCGATGAGTGCTGCTACTTGGCCCTTATATTGGCCCCCTATCCCTCATTAAACCTTGAGAACTCACACCCCCTTAAAGAGCATTTGAGATTTTACAGGTTTGTTGCCTGTAGCCATTAAAGTGTCTGAAATGGGGACACTCTTTTTAAATGGTCACAAAATCTTGTACACTTCGAGTTTTTAGCTGAATTTTTTTGTGCATGCCAACAAAAATACATGCATCACGTCTACCAACTTTGGCACCAAAAATCGTTCCAAAAAAATTTTAAAAAAATCTCGTACCGCAAAAAGTTTCAAAAGTCATGAAAAATAGAAAACGAGTCGTTTTGCCATGAAACTTCACGTGAAGGCTTAAGGGACCATTGTATGATTTTACAAGCCATAAAAATGGCATTGGCACATAGAAATATAAAGATGTGCCTAAACGCACCTACCACCCTATCGATCCACGGCTTGCCCATCCCGTCTCTCTGGCCGGCGTAGTGCCCGCCCACCAGTCTGCCCGCTCGTCTCGTCGGTTTGCTTAGGCATACGGAGTTCATTCCCAGTCTAAGATCGGATCAGATCGAGGGTTGTGGCAGCAGGATCGGCAGCACTTAGAGGGGGACCCGATCGATCCCCAGCTTGCGCATCCCGCCCCTCTGGCCAGCTGAGCGCCTACACGCTCGTTCCGTGGGTTGACTTAGGCATACAGAGTTCATTCCTAGTCTAAGCATACAGAGTTCATTCCCAGTCTAGGATCGGACCGAACCGAGGGTTATGACAGCACATGCTAGGCTCGGGCATGTGCTGGTGCTGCATTTTTCTTCGTCGGGGCACCATCGTCCGAGCATCGTCAGAGAACCTGACCGGTGGCATTGGGGTTCCGGGGATCGAGGGGGCCGGGGGGGTGTGCACACTTGATGTGCGATGGGTGCTGGTACTTGGCCCTTATATTGGCCCCCTATCCCTCATCAAACTTCGAGAACTCACACCCCCTTAAAGAGCATTTGAGATTTTACAGGTTTGCTGCCAGTAGCCATTAAAGTGTCTGAAATGGGGACACTTTTTTCAAATGGTCACAAAATCATATACACTTCGAGTTTTTACCTAATTTTTTTTATGCATGCCAACAAAAATACAAGGATCACGTCTACCAAGTTTGGGGCCAAAACTCCTTCCAAAAAAATTTTAAAAAATCTCGAACCGTAAAAAGTTTTGAAAATCATGAAAAAGAGAAAACGAGTCGTCTTGCCATGGAACTTCACGTGAAGCCTTAAGGGACCATTGTATGAATTTACAAGCCATAAAAATGGCATTGGCATGCAGAAATATGAAGATGTGCCTAAACCCACCTACCACCCTATCAATCCACGGCTTGTGCATCCCATCTCTCTAGCCGACGTAGTGCCCATCGCCCGTCCGCCCGCTCGTTTCATCGGTTGGCTTAGGCATACAGAGTTCATTCCCAGTCTAAGATCAGACCAAATCGAGGGTTGCGGCAACAACATCGGTAGCACGCAGAGAAAGACCCAGCTGATCCCTAGCTTGTGCATCCTGCCCCTTTGGCCGACTGAGCGCTCGTACGCTCGTTTCGTGGGTTGACTTAGGCATACGGAGTTCATTCCCAGTCTAAGCATAGAGAGTTCATTCTGAGTCTAAGATCGGATCAGACCGAAGGTTGCAGCAGCACATGCTGGGCTCGGTCATGTGCTGGTGTTGCATTTTTCTTCGTCGGGGCACCATCGCCGGAGCATCGTCGGAGAACCTGACTTGCGGGATTGGGATTTTGACGATCGAGGGGGCCGGTGGGGGGTGTGCGCCCATGATGTGTGAAGGGTGCTGGTACTTGGCCCTTATATTGGCCCCCTATCCCTCATCAAACCTCGAGAACTCACACCCCCTTAAAGAGCATTTGAGATTTTATAGGTTTGCTGGCAGTAGCCATTAAAGTGTTTGAAATGGGCACACTTTTTTCAAATGGTCACAAAATCATATACACTTCGAGTTTTTACCTGATTTTTTTTATGCATGCCAACAAAAATACAAGGATCACGTCTACCAAGTTTGGGGCCAAAACTCCTTCCTTAAAAATTTTAAAAAAAATCTTGAACCGCAAAAAGATTCAAAAATCATGAAAAATAGAAAACAAGTCGTCTTGCCATGAAACTTCATGTGAAGGCTTAAGGGACCATTGTATGAATTTACATGGCATAAAAATGGCATTGGCACGTAAAAATATGAAGATGTGCCTAAACCCACCTACCTCCCTATCGATCCATGGTTGCGCATCCCATCTCTCTGGCCGACGTAGTGCCCGGCTAGCTCATCCCGCCCCTCTGGCCGGCTGAGCGCCCACACGCTTGTTTAGTGGGTTGAATTAGGCATACGGAGTTCATTCCCAGTCTAGGCATTCAGAGTTCATTCCCAGTCTAAGATTGAACCAGACCGAGGGTTGTGGTACTACACGCTAGGCTCGAACATGTGCTGGTGCCGCATTTTTCTTCGTTGGGGCACCATCGTCGGAGCAATGTCGGAGAACCTAACCGGCGGCATTGGGGTTCCAGCGATCGGGGGGACCGGGGTGGGGTGTACGCACATGATGTGCGATGGGTGCTGGTACTTGGCCCTTATATTGGCCCCCTATCCCTCATCAAACCTCGAGAACTCACACCCCCTTAAAGAGCATTTGAGATTTTATAGGTTTGCTGCCAGTAGCCATTAAAGTGTCTGAAATGGGGACACTTTTTTCAAATGGTCACAAAATCTTGTACACTTAGAGTTTTTAGCTGAATGTTTTTGTGCATGCCAACAAAAATACAAGGATCACGTCTACCAAGTTTGGGGCCAAAACTCCATCCGAAAAAATGCTAAAAAATCCCGAACCGTAAAAAGTTTTAAAAATCGTGAAAAATAGAAAACGAGTCGTCCTACCATGAAACTTCACGTGAAGGCTTAAGGGACCATTGTATGAATTTACAAGCCATAAAAATGGCATTGGCATGCAGAAATATGAAGATGTGCCTAAACCCACCTGCCACCCTATCGATCCACGGCTTGCGCATCCCGTCTCTATGCCCGGTGTAGTGCCCGCCCGCCCGCTCGCTCGCTCGTTTCGTCGGTTGGCTTAGGCATATAAAGTTCATTCCCAGTATAAGATCAGACCAGACTGAGGGTTACGGCAGCAAGATCCGTAACACGCAGAGAAGGACCCAGCCGATCGCTGACTTGTGCATCCCACCCCTCTGGCCGGCTGAGCGCTCGTACGCTCGTTTCATGGGTTGACTTAGGCATATGGAGTTCATTTCCAGTCGAAGCATACAGAGTTCATTCCCAATCTAAGATCGAACTGGACCGAGGGTTGCAGCAGCACATGCTGGGGTCGGGCATGTGCTGGTGCCGTATTTTTCTTCGCCGGGGCACCATCGTCGGAGCGTCGTCGGAGAACCTGACCGACGGCATTGGTGTTCCGACGATGGTGTGCGCACATGATGTGCGATGGTTGCTGGTACTTGGCCCTTATATTGGCCTCCTATCCCTCATCAAACCTCGAGAACTCACACCCCCTTAAAGAGCATTTGAGATTTTACAGGTTTGCTGCCAGTAGCCATTAAAGTGTCTTAAATGAGGACACTTTTTTCAAATGGTCACAAAATCTTGTACACTTCGAATTTTTAGCTGATTTTTTTGTGCAAGCCAACAAAAATACAAGGATCACATCTACCAAGTTTGGGGCCAAAACTCCTTCCAAAAAAATTGTAAAAAATCTCGAACCGCAAAAAGTTTTGAAAATCTTGAAAAGGAGAAAATGAGTCGTCTTGCCGTGAAACTTCACGTGAAGGCTTAAGGGACGATTGTATGAATTTACAAGCCATAAAAATGGCATTGGCACGCAGAAATAAGAAGATGTGCCTAAACCCACCTACCAACCTATCGATCCACGGCTTGCGCATCCTGTCTCTCTGGCCTGCGTAGTGCCTTCCTGCCCGTTCGTTTCGTTGGTTGGCTTAGGCATATGGAGTTCATTCCCAGTCTCAGATCAGACCAGACCGAGGGTTGGGGCAGCAGGATTGGCAGCACACAGAGGGGGACTCGGCCGATCCCCGGCTTGCGCATCCTGCCCCTCTGGCCGGCTAAACGCCCACACGGTCGTTTCGCTAGTTGACTTAGGCATACGGAGTTCATTCCCAATCTAAGATCAGATCGGACCGAGGGTTTCGGCAGCACATGCTGGGCTCGGGCATGTGCTGGTGCCGCATTTTTCTTCGTCGGGGCACCATCGCCGGAGCATCTCCGGAGAACCTAATCGGCGGCATTATGGTTCCGGCGATCGGGGGGGCCGAGGGGGGTGTGCACACATGATGTGTGATGGGTGCTGGTACTTGGCCCTTATATTTGCCACCTATCCCTCACCAAACCTCGAGAACTCACACCCCCTTAAAGAGCATTTGAGATTTTACAGGTTCGCTGCCAGTAGCCATTAAAGTGTCTGAAATGGGGACACTTTTTTCAAATGGTAACAAAATCTTGTACACTTCGAGTTTCTAGCTGAATTTTTTTGCGCATGCCAACTAAAATACAAGGATCACGTCTACCAGGTTTGGGGCCAAAAATCCTTTCGAAAAATTTTAAAAAATCTCGAACCGTAAAAAGTTTCAAAAATTGTCAAAAATAGAAAACGAGTCGTCTTGCCATGAAACTTCACGTGAAGGCTTAAGGGACCATTGTATGAATTTACAAGCCATAAAAATGGCATTGGCACACAGAAATATGAAGATGTGCCCAAACCCACCTACCAACCTATCGATCCACGGCTTGTGCATCCCGTCTCTCTGGCCGACATAGTGCCCACCCGCTCATTTCGTCGGTGGGCCTAGGCATACGGAGTTTATTCGCAGTCTTAGATTAGATCAGACTGAGGGTTGTGGTATTAGGATCGACAGCATGCAGAGGGGGACCCGGCCAATCCCATGCTTGCGCATCCCGCCCCTTTGGTCGGTTGAGCGCCCACCGTTCATTCCGTGGGTTGACATAGGCATATGGAGTTCATTCCTAGTCTAATCATATGGAGTTCACTCCCAGTCAAAGATCCGATCGGACCGAGGGTTGTGGCAGCACATGCTGGGCTCGGGCATGTGCTGGTGCCATAGTTTTCTTCACCGGGGCACCATCGCCAGAGAACCTGACCGGCGGCATTGGGGTTCCGACGATCGAGGGGGCCGGGGGGGTTTGCGTACTTGATGTGCGATGGGTGCTGGTACTTGGCCCTTATATTGGCCCCCTATCTCTTGTCAAACCTCGAGAACTCAGACCCCCTTAAAGAGCATTTGAGATTTTACAGGTTTGCTGCCAGTTGCAATTAAAGTGTCTGAAATGGAAACACTTTTTTCAAAT
The DNA here is from genome assembly GCF_047325235.1 of Durio zibethinus. Classification (NCBI taxonomy): domain Eukaryota; kingdom Viridiplantae; phylum Streptophyta; class Magnoliopsida; order Malvales; family Malvaceae; genus Durio; species Durio zibethinus. The sequence goes on along the minus strand of NC_143162.1, from coordinate 20,424,201 downwards.
GGTCACAAAATCTTGTATACTTCGAGTTTTTAGCTGAATTTTTTTGTGCAAGCCAAAAAAAATACAAGGATTACGTCTACCAAGTTTGGAGTCAAAACTCCTTTGGAAAAAAATTTAAAAAATCCTGAACCCTAAAAAGTTTTGAAAATCATGAAAAATAGAAAACGAGTCGTCTTGCCATGAAACTTCACGTGAAGGCTTAAGGGACCATTGTATGAATTTACAAGCCATAAAAATGTCATTGGCACGTAGAAATATGAAGATGTGCCTAAACCCCCTACCACCCTATCGATCCATGGCTTGCGCATCCTATCTCTCTGGCCGACGTAGTGCCCGCCCACCCGCTCGTTTCGTCGATTGGCTTAGGCATACGGAATTCATTCCCAGTCTAAGATCAGACTGGACCAAGGGTTGTGGCAGCAGGATTGGCAGCACATAGAGAGGGACCCGGCCGATCCCCGGCTTGCGCATCCCACCCCTCTAGCTGGCTGAGCGCCCGCACGGTCGTTTTGTGGGTACACTTAGGCATACGAAGTTCATTCCCAATCTAAGCATACGGAGTTCATTCCCAGTCTAAGATTGGACCGGACCGAGGGTTGCAGCAGCACATGCTGGGCTTGGGCATGTGCTGGTGCCGCATTTTTCTTCGTTCGGGCACCATCGTCGGAGCATCGTCGGAGAACCTGACCGACGGCATTGGGGTTCCGACGATCGGGGGTGCCGGGGGTTGTGCGCACATGATATGCGATGGGTGGTGGTACTTGGCCCTTATATTGGCCTCCTATCCCTCATCAAAGTTCAAGAACTCACACCCCCTTAAAGAGCATTTGAGATTTTACAGGTTTGCTGCCAGTAGCCATTAAAGTGTCTGAAATGGGGACACTTTTTTCAAATGGTCACAAAATCTTGTACACTTCGAGTTTTTAGCTGAATTTTTTTTTGCATGCCAACAAAAATACAAGGATCACGTCTACCAAGTTTGGGGCCAAAACTCCTTCCGAAAAAAGTTTAAGAAATCCCAAACTGCAAAAAGTTTCCAAAATCATGAAAAATAGAAAACGAGTCGTCTTGCCATGAAACTTCACGTGAAGGCTTAAGGGACCATTGTATGAATTTACAAGCCATAAAAATGGCATTGGCACACAGAAATATGAAGATGTACCCAAACCCACCTACTAACCTATCGATCCACGGCTTGCACATCCCGTCTCCCTGGTCGGCGTAGTGCCCGCCCGCCCGCCCGCCCACTCATTTCGTCAGTGGGCTTAGGAATACGAAGTTCATTCCCAGTCTAAGATCTGACCAGACTGAGGGTTGCGACACCATCGCTAGAGCATCACCGGGGCACCATCGTCGAAACTTCACGTGAAGGCTTAAGGGACCCTTGTATGAATTTACAGGACATAAAAATGGCATTGGCACACAAACATATGAATATGTGACCAAACCCACCTACCAACCTATCGATCCACAGCTTGCGCATCCCGTCTAAGATCAGATCGGAGCGAGGGTTGCGACAGCACATGCTAGGCTCGGGCATGTGCTGGTGCCGTATTTTTCTTCGCCGGGGCACCATAATCGGAGCATCGCTGGAGAACCTGACCGACGACATTGGGGTTCTAGCGATCGAGGGGGCCGAGGGGTGAGCGCACATGATGTGCGATGGGTGCTGGTACTTGGCCCTTATATTGGCCCCCTATCCCTCATCAAACCTCGAGAACTCACACCCCCTTAAAGAGCATTTGAGATTTTACAGGTTTGCTGCCAGTAGCCATTAAAGTGTCTGAAATTGGAACACTTTTTTCAAATGGTCAAAAAATCTTGTACACTTCGAGTTTTTAGTTGAATTTTTTTTTTGAATACCAAAAAAAATACAAGGATCACGTCTACCAAGTTTGGGGCCAAAAATCCTTCCGAAAAAATTTTAAAAAATCCTGAGCCGTAAAAAGTTTTAAAAAGCATGAAAAATAGAAAACGAGTCGTCTTGCCATGAAACTTCACGTGAAGGCTTAAGGGACCATTGTATGAATTTACAAGCCATAAAAATGGCATTGGCACGTAGAAATATGAAGATGTGCCGAAAGCCACCTACCACCCTATCGATCCACGGCTTGCGCATCACATTTCTCTGGCCGGCATAGTGCCTGCCCGGCCACCTGCCCGATCGTTTCATCGGTTGGCTTAGGTATACGGAGTTCATTCCCAGTCTAATATCAGACCAGACCAAGGGTTGCGATAGTAGGATTGGCAGCACGTAGAGGGGGACCCGATCGATCCCCGACTTGCGCATCCCACCCCTCTGGCCGGTTGAGCACCCGCACCCTTGTTTTGTGGGTTAACTTAGGCATACGGAGTTCATTCCCAGTCTAAGATCAAACCGGATCAAGGGTTGCAGCCACACGCTAGGCTCGGGCATGTGTTGGTGCCGTATTTTTCTTCGTCGGGGCTCCATCGTCGCAGAACCTGACCGGCAGCATTGAGGTTCCAGCGATCAGGCGGACCAGGGGAGGTGTGCGCACAAGATGTGCGATGGCTGCTGGTACTTGGCCCTTATATTGGCCCGCTATCCCTCATCAAACCTCGAGAACTCACACCCCCTTAAAGAGCATTTGAGATTTTACAGGTTTGCTGCCAGTAGCCATTAAAGTATCTGAATTGGGGACATTTCTTTCAAATGGTCACAAAATCTTGTGCACTTCAAGTTTTTAGCAGAATTTTTTTGTGCATGCCAAAAAAATACAAGGATCATGTCTACCAAGTTTGGGGCCAAAATTCCTTCCGAAAAAATTTTCAAAAATTTCGAACCGTAAAAAGTTTCAAAAATCATGAAAAATAGAAAAGGAGTCGTCTTGCCATGAAACTTCACGCATAGGCGTAAGGGATCATTGTATGAATTTACAAACCATAAAAATGGCATTGGCATGTAGAAATATGAAGATGTGCCTAAACCCACCTACCACCCTATCGATCCACGGCTTGCACATCCCGTCTCTCTGGCTGACGTAGTGCCCGCCCGCACGCTCGCCCGCTTGTTTTGTCGGTTGGCTTAGGCATATGAAGTTCATTCCCTATCTAAGATCGGACCAGACCGAGGGTTACGATAGCAGGATCGATAGCACGTAGAGGAGGACCCAGTTGATCCCCGGCTTGCGCATCCCGCCCTTCTTGCCAGTTGAGCACCCGCACGCTCGTTTCATGGGTTGACTTAGGCATACGGAGTTCATTCACAGTCTAAGCAGATGGAGTTCATTCCCAGTCGAAGATCGGACTGGACCGAGGGTTGCGACAGCACATGCTGGGCTCGGGCTTATGCTGGTGCCACATATTTCTTCGTCGGGTCACCATCGTTGGGGCATCACTGGAGAACCTGACCGGCGGCATTGGGGTTCCGGCGATCGAAGGGCCGGGGGGTGTGTGCACATGATGTGTGATGGGTGTTGGTACTTGACCCTTATATTCACCCCCTATCCCTCATCAAACCTGGAGAACTCACACCCTCCTAAACAGCATTTGAGATTTTACAGGTTGCTGCCAGTAGCCATTAAAGTGTCTGAAATGGGGACACTTTTTTCAAAAGGTTACAAAATCTTGTACACTTCGAGTTTTTAGCTGAATTTTTTTTTGCATGCCAACAAAAATACAAGGATCACGTCTACCAAGTTTGGAGCCAAAACTCCTTCCGAAAAATTTTAAAAACTCCTGAACCACAAAAAGTTTCAAAAATCATGAAAAATAGAAAATCAGTCGTCTTGCCATGAAACTTCACGTGACGGCTTAAGGGACCATTGTATGAATTTACAAGCCATAAAAATGGCATTTGCACGTAGAAATATGAAGATGTGCCTAAGCCCACCTACCACCCTATCGATCCACGGCTTTCACATCCTGTCTCTCTGGTCGACGTAGTGTCCGCCTGCCCGCCCGTCCGCTCGTTCGTCGGTTGGCTTAGGCATACGGAGTTCATTCCCAGTCTAACATTAGACCAGACCAAGGGTTACGACAGTACGATTGGCAGCACACAGAGGGGGACTCGACTGATCCTCGGCTTAGGTATCCCACCCCTTTGGCCGGTTGAGTGCCCGCACGCTCGTTTCATGGGTTGACTTAGGCATACGGAGTTCATTCCCAGTGTAAGCATACAGAGTTCATTCCCAGTCGAAGATCAGACCGGACCGAAGGTTGCGGCCACACATGCTGGGCTCAGGCATGTGTTGGTGCCGCATTTTTCTTCGTCGGGGCACCATCACCGAAGTATCGCCAGAGAACCTGACCGGCAGCATTGGGGTTCCAGCGATCGGGGGGGCCGGGGGATGTGCGCACATGATGTGCGATGGGTGCTGGTACTTGGCCCTTATATTGGCCCTCTATCCCTCATCAAACCTCAAGAACTCATACCCCCTTAAAGAGCATTTGAGATTTTATAGGTTTGCTACCAGTAGCCATTAAAGTGTCTGAAATAGGGACACTTTTTTTAAATGGTCATAAAATCTTGTACACTTCGAGTTTTGAGCTGAATTTTTTTTTTGCATGCCAACAAAAATACAAGGATCACGTCTACCAAGTTTGGGGCCAAAACTGCTTTCGAAAAATTTTAAAAAATCCTGAACCGCAAAAAGTTTCAAAAATTGTGAAAAATAGAAAATGAGTCGTCTTGCCATGAAACTTCACGTGAAGGCTTAAGGGACCATTGTATGAATTTGCAAGCCATAAAAATGGCACTGGAATGCAGAAATATGAAGATGTGCCTAAACCCACCTACCACCCTATCGATCCAAGGCTTGCGCATCCCGTCTCTCTGGCCGGTGTAATGCCCGCCCGCTCATTTCGTCAGATACCTTAGGTATACGGAGTTCATTCCCAGTATAAGATTGGATCGGACTGAGGGTTGTAGTAGCAAGATCGGCAGCACGCAGAGGGGGACCAGGCCGATCCCCGGCTTATGCATCCCGCCCCTCTGGCGGGCTGAGCGCCCGCATGCTCGTTTCGTGGGTTGAGTTAGGCATACGGAGTTCATTCCAAGTCTAAGCATACGGAGTTCATTCCCAGTCTAAGATCAGACTAGACCGAGGGTTACGACAGCACATGCTGGGCTCGGGCATGTGCTGGTGCCACATTTTTCTTCGTCGGGGTGCCATCGCCGGAGCATCGTTGGAGAACCTGACCGACGGCATTGGGGGTCCGGCGATCGAGGGGGCCGGGGGGTGTGCGCACATGATGTGCAATGGGTGCTGGTACTTGGCCCTTATATTGGCCCTTATCCCTAATCAAACCTCGAGAACTCACACCCCCTTAAAGAGCATTTGAGATTTTACAGGTTTGCTGCCAGTAGCCATTAAAGTGTCTGAAATGGGGACACTTTTTTCAAATGGTCACAAAGTCTTGTACACTTTGAGTTTTTAGCTGAATTTTTTTATGCATGGCAACAAAAATACAAGGATCACATCTACCAAGTTTGGGTTCAAAACTCCTTCTGAAAAAATTTTAAAAAATCCCGAACCGCAAAAAGTTTCGAAAATCTTGAAAAATAGAAAACGAGTCGTCTTGCCTTGAAACTTAATGTGAAGGCTTAAGGGACCATTGTATGAATTTACAAGCCATAAAAATGGCATTGGCATGCAGAAATATGAAGATGTGCCTAAACCCACCAACAACCCTACCTATCCATGACGTGCGCATCCCGTCTCTCTGGCCGACGAAGTGTTCGCCCGCCCGCCCGCCCGCTCGTTTCATCGGTTGGCTTAGGCATACGGAGTTCATTCCCAGTCTAAGATTGGACCGGACCAAGGGTTGTGGCAGCAGGATCGGCAGCACGTAGAGGGGGACTCGGCCGATCCTTGGCTTGCGCATCCTGCCCCTCTGGCCGGCTGAGCGCCTGCACGCTCATTTTGTGGGTTGACTTAGGCATACGGAGTTCATCCCCAGTCTAAGCATACGGAGTTCATTCTCAGTCTAAGATCGGACTGGACTAAGGGTTGCTGCAGCACATACTGGGCTCGAGCATGTGCTGGTGTCGCATTTTTCTTTGTCGGGGCACCAACGTCAGAGCATCATCGGAGAACCTGACTGACGACATTGGGGTTTCGACAATCGGAGGTGCCGAGGGGGGTGTGCGCACATGATGTGCGATGGGTGCTGGTACTTGGCCCTTATATTGGCTCCCTATCCCTCATCAAACCTTGAGAACTCACAGCCCCTTAAAGAGCATTTCAGATTTTACAGGTTTGCTGCCAGTAGCCATTAAAGTGTCTGAAATGGGGAAACCTTTTTTCAAATGGTCACAAAATCTTGTACACTTCAAGTTTTTAGCTGAATTTTTTTATGCATGCCAAAAAAAATAAATGGATCACTTCTACCAATTTTGGGACCAAAACTCCTTTCGAAAAATTTTTAAAAAATCCCGAATCGTAAAAAGTTTCAAAAATCATGAAAAATAGAAAACGAGTCATCTTGCCATGAAACTTCATGTGAAGGCTTAAGGGACCATTGTATGAATTTACAAGCCATAAAAATGGCATTAGCATGCAGAAATATGAAGATGTGCCTAAACCCACCTACCACCCTATCGATCCACGACTTGCACATCCCGTCTCTCTGGCCGACGTAGTGCCTGCCCGCCCGCTTGCCCGCTCGTTTCGTCGATTGGCTTAGGCATACGGAGTTCATTCCCAGTTGAAGATCAGACCGAACCGAGGGTTGTGGCAGCAGGATCGGTAGCATGCAGAGGCGGACCCAGCCGCTCCTCGACTTACACATCATACCCCTCTGGACGGTTGAGCGCCCGTACGCTCGTTTTGTGGTTTGACTTAGATATACGGAGTTCATTCCCAGTCTAAGCATACGAAGTTCATTCCTAGTCTAAGATCAGATCAGACTGAGGGTTGCGGTAGCACATGCTGGGTTCGGGCATGTGCTGGTGCCACAATTTTCTTTGCCGAGGCACCATGGCTGGAGCATCGTCGGACAACCTGACCGACGGCATTGGGGTTCCGACGATCGGGGGGGCCGGGGGGGTGTGCGCACATGATGTGCAATGGGTGCTGGTACTTGGCCCTTATATTGGCCCCTTGTCCCTCATCAAACCTCGAAGAACTCACACCCTCTTAAGGAGCATTTGAGATTTTACAGGTTTGCTGCCAGTAGCCATTAAAGTGTCTGAAATGGGGACACTTTTTTCAAATGGTCACAAAATCTTGTACACTTCGATTTTTTAGCTGAATTTTTTTGTGCATGCCAACAAAAGTACAAGGATCACGTCTACCAAGTTTGGTACCAAAACTCCTTCTGAAAAAATTTTAAAAAATCTCGAACCTTAAAAAGTTTCAAAAATCATGAAAAATAGAAAACGAGTCGTCTTGCCATGAAACTTCATGTGAAGGCTTAAAGGACCATTGTATGAATTTACAAGCCATAAAATTGGCATTGGCACACAGAAATATGAAGATGTGCCTAAACTCACCTACCACCCTAACGATTCACGGCTTGCGCATCCCGTCTCTTTGGCTGACGTAGTGCCTGCCCGCCCGCCCGCTCGTTTCGTCGGTTGGCTTAGGCATATGGAGTTCATTCCCAGCCTAAGATCAGACTCGACTGAGGGTTACGGTAGCACGCAGAGGGGGACATGGCCGATCCTGGCTTGCGCACCCCACACCTCTGGCTGGCTGAGCACCCGCACGTTCGTTTCGTGGGTTGACTTAGGCATACGAAGTTCATTCCCAGTCTAAGCATACGGAGTTCATTGCCAGTGTAAGATCAAACCGGACCGAGGGTCACGGCAGCACATGCTGGGCTCAGGCATGTGCTAGTGCAGCATTTTTCTTCATCGGGGCACTATCGCCGGAGCATCGTCAGAGAACCTAACTGACGGCATTCAGGTTCTGACGATCAGGGGGGCCGGGGGGTGTGCGCACATGATGTGCGATGGGTGCTGGTATTTGGCCCTTATATTGGCCCCTTATCCCTCATCAAACCTTGAGAAGTCACACCCCCTCAAAGAGCATTTAAGATTTTACAGGTTTGCTACCAGTAGCCATTAAAGTGTGTGAAATGGGGACACTTCTTTCAAATGGTCACAAAATCTTGTACACTTAGAGTTTTTAGCTTAATTTTTTTGGGTATAAAACTCCTTTCGAAAAAATTTTAAAAAATTTCGAACCGTAAAAAGTTTCGAAAAGCGTGAAAAATAGAAAACGAGTCGTCTTGCCATGAAACTTCACGTGAAGGCTTAAGGGACCATTGTATGAATTTACAAGCCATAAAAATGGCATTGGCACACAGAAAATATGAAGATGTGCCTAAACCCACCTACCACCCTATCGATTCACGGCTTGCGCATCCCGTCTCTTTGGCCGACGTAGAGCCCGCCAGCTCATTTTATCGGTTGGCTTAGGCATACGGAGTTCATTCCAAGTCTAAGATCGGGCTGAACCGATGGTTGTAGCAGTACATGCTGGGCTCGGGCATGTGCTGGTGCCGCATTTTTCTTCACGGGGGCACCATCGCTGGAGAACCTGACCGACGGCATTGGGTTTTCGGCGATCGGGGACGCCGGGGGGGTCTGCTCACAATATGTGCAATGGCTGCTAGTACTGGGCCCTTATATTGGCCCCCTATCCCTGATCAAAGCTCAAGCACTCACACCCCCTTAAAGAGCATTTGAGATTTTACAGGTTTGCTGCCAGTAGCCTTTAAAGTGTCTAAAATGGGGCACTTTTTTCAAATGGTCACAAAATCTTGTACACTTCGAGTTTCTAGCTGAATTTTTTTGTGCATGCCAAAAAAAATACAAGGATCACGTCTACCAAGTTTGGGGCAAAACTCCTTCCGAAAAAATTTTAAAAAATCTCGAACCGCAAAAAGTTTTGAAAATTATGAACAATAGAAAATGAGTCGTCTTGCCATGAAACTTCACGTGAAGGCTTAAGGGACCATTGTATGAATTTACAAGCCATAAAAATGGCATTGGCACACAGAAATATGAAGATGTTCCTAAACCCACCTACCACCTTATCGATCCACAGCTTGCGCATCCCGTCTCTCTAGCCGACGTAGTGCCCGCCCGCCCACCCGCCCGCTCATTTCGTCGGTTGGCTTAGGTATACGGAGTTCATTCCCAGTCTAAGATTGGACCAGACCGAGGTTGCGGCATCAAGATCGGCAGCACGTGAAAGGGACCCGATCAATCCCCGACTTGCGCATCCCACCCCTCTGGCCGACTGAGTGCCCGCACGCTCATTTCGTGTGTTGACTTAGGCATATGGAGTTCATTCCCAGTTTAAGCATACGGAGTTCATTCCCAATCTAAGATCGGACCGGACTGAGGGTTGCAGCAGCACATGCTGGGCTCGGGCATGTGCTGGTGTCGCATTTTTCTTCGTTGAGGCACCATCGCCAGAGCATCGTCGGAGAACCTGACCGACGGCATTGGGGTTTCGACGATCGTGGGGGCCGGGGGGGTGTGCACACATGATGTGTGATGGGTGCTGGTACTTGTCCCATATATTGGCCCCCTATCCCTTATCAAACCTTGAGAACTCACACCCCCTTAAAAAGCATTTGAGATTTTATATGTTTGCTGCCAGTAGACAGTAAAGTGTCTGAAATGAGGACACTTTTTTCAAATGGTCACAAAATCTTGTACGCTTCGAGTTTTTAGCTGAATTGTTTTATACATGCCAACAAAAATACAAGGATCACGTCTACCAAGTTGGGGCCAAAAATCCTTCCGAAAAAATTTTAAAAAATCCTGAATTGAAAAAAGTTTCAAAAATCGTGAAAAATAAAAAACGAGTCGTCTTGCCATGAAACTTCACGTGAAGGCTTAAGGGACCATTGTATGAATTTACAAGCCATAAAAATGGCATTGGCACACAGAAATATGAAGATGTGCCTAAACCCACCTACCATCCTATCGATCCACGGCTTACGCATCCCGTCTCTCTGGCCGGCGTAGTGCCTACCTGCCCGTTTATTTCATCGGTTGGGTTAGGCATATGGAGTTCATTCCTAGTCTAAGATTTGATCGGACCAAGGGTTGTGGCAGTAAGATTGGCAGCACGAAGAGGGGGACCTGGTCGATCCCTGACTTACGCTCATTTCCTAGTAAAGTGTCTGAAATGGGGACACTTTTTTCAAATGGTCACAAAATCTTGTACACTTCGAGTTTTTAGCTGAATTTTTTTGTGCATGCCAACAAAAATACAAGGATCACGTCCACCAAGTTTGGGGCCAAAAATCCTTCCGAAAAAAGTTTGAAAAATCCCAAACTGTAAAAAGTTTCAAAAATCATAAAAAATAGAAAACGAGTCGTCTTGCCATGAAACTTCACGAGAAGGCTTAAGGGACCAGTGTATGAATTTACAAGCCATAAAAATGGCATTGGCATGAAGAAATATGAAGATGTTCCTAAACCCACCTACCACCCTATCGATCCACGGCTTGCGTATCCCGTCTCTCTGGCCGACGTAGTGCCTGCCTGCCCGCTTATTTCGTCAGTTGGGTTAGGCATACGGAGTTCATTCCTAGTCTAAGATTTGACCGGACCGAGGGTTGTGGCAGTAAGATCGACAGCACGAAGAGGAGGACCCGGCCGATCCCCGACTTACGCACCCCAACCCTCTGGCCGGCCGAAGGCCCGTACGCTCATTTCGTGGGTTGACTTAGGCATACGGAGTTTATTCGCCGTCTAATCATACGGAGTTCATTCGCAATCTAAGATCGGATCGGACCAAGGGTTGCGGCAGCACATGCTGGGCTCGGCCATGTGCTGGTGCCACAGTTTTCTTTGCCGGGGCACCATCGTCGGAGCATCATCGGAGAACCTGACCGACGGCATTGGGGTTCCGGCGATCGGGGGGGTCGAGGGGTGTGCACACATGATGTGGGATGGGTGCTGGTACTTGGCCCATATATTGGCCCCCTATCCCTCATCAAACCTCGAGAACTCACACCCCCTTAAAGAGCATTTGAGATTTTATAGGTTTGCTGCCAGTTGCCATTAAAGTGTCTAAAATGGGGACACTTTTTTCAAATGGTCACAAAATTTTGTACACTTCGAGTTTTTAGCTGAATTGTTTTTTGCATACCAACAGAAATACAAGGATCACATCTACCAAGTTTGGGACCAAAACTACTTTCGAAAAAATTTTCAAAAATCCTGCACGCCCGCCTTCCCACTCGTTTCATCGGTTGGCTTAGGCATACGGAGTTCATTCCCAGTCTAAGATTAGACCAGACCAAGGGTTATGGCAGCAGGATTGGCAGCACGTAGAGGGGGACCCGTCCGATCCCTGGCGTGCCCATCCCGCCTCTCTGGCCGGTTGAGCGCCCGCACGCTCGTTTCGTGGGTTGACCTAAGCATACAGAGTTCATTCCCAGTCTAAGCATACGGAGTTCATTCCCATTCTAAGATCAGAGCAGACCGAGGGTTGCGGTTGCACATGCTAGGCTCGGGCATGTGCTGGTGCTGTATTTTTCTTCATCGGGGCACCATCGTCAGAGCATCACAGGAGAACCTGACCGGCGACATTGGGGTTCCGATGGTCGGGGGGGCCGAGGGGGGTGTGCACACATGATGTGCGAAGGGTGCTGGTACTTCACCCTTATATTGGCCCCCTTTCCCTCATCAAACCTTGAGAACTCACACCCCCTTAAAGAGAATTTGAGATTTTATAGGTTTGCTGCCAGTAGCCATTAAAGTGTCTGAAATGGGGACACTTTTTTCAAATGGTCACAAAATCTTGTACACTTCAAGTTTTTAGCTGAATTTTTTTGTGCACACCAAAAAAAATACGAGTCTACCATGTTTGGGGTCAAAACTCTTTCCGAAAAAATTTTAAAAAATCCCAAACCGCAAAAAGTTTCAAAAATCTTGAAAAATAGAAAACGAGTCATCTTGCCATGAAACTTCACTTGAAGGCTAAGGGGACCATTATATGAATTTACAAGCCATAAAAATGGCATTGGCATGTAGAAATATAAGGATGTACCTAAACCCACCTACCACCCTATCGATCCACGGCTCGCGCATCCCGTCTCTCTGGCCGACGTAGTGCCCGCCCGCTCACACGCTTGTTTTATCGGTTGGCTTAGGTATACGGAGTTCATTCCCAGTCTAAGATCAGACCAGACCGAAGGTTGTGACAGCAAGATCGGCAGCACACAGAGGGGGACCCGATCGATCCCTGGCTTATGCATCCCACCCCTCTGGCTGGCTGAGCGCCCGCACGCTCGTTTCATGGGTTGACTTAGGCATACGGAGTTCATGCCCTATCTAAGCATACGGAGTTCATTCCAGTCTAAGATCGGATCAGACTGAGGGTTACAACAGCACATGCTGGGCTCGAGCATGTGCTAGTGCTGCATTTTTCTTCGTCGGGGCACCATCGCCGGAGAACCTGACCGGCAGCATTGGAGTTCTGGCGATCGAGGGGGCCGGGGGGGTGTGCACTCAAGATGTGTGATGGGTACTGGTACTTGGCCCTTATATTGGCCCCCTATCCCTCATCAAACCTCAAAAACTCACACCCCCTTAAAGAACATTTGAGATTTTACAAGTTTGCTGCCAGTGGCCATTAAAATGTCTGAAATAGGGACACTTGTTTCAAATGGTCACAAAATCTTGTACACTTCGAGTTTTTAGCTGATTGTTTTGTGCATGCCAACAAAAATACAAGGATCACGTTTAACAAGTTTGGGGCCAAAACTCCTTTCGACAAAATTGTAAAAAATCCCGATCCCCAAAAAGTTTCCAAAATTGTTAAAATTAAAAAACGAGTGGTCTTGCCATGGAACTTCATGTGAAGGCTTAAGGGACCATTGTATGAATTTACAAGCCATAGAAATGGCATTGGCATGCAGAAATTTGAAGCGTAAACCCACCTACCACCCTATCGATCCACGGCTTGCGCATCCCATCTCTCTGGCCGTCGTAGTGCCCTCCCGCCCGCCTGCCCTCTCATTTCGTCGATTGGCTTAAGCATACGGAGTTCATTCCCAGTCTAAGATCAGACTGGATCGAAGTTTGCAACAGCAGGATCGACAGCAAGCAGGGGGGACCCGACCGATCCCCGACTTTCGCATCCCACCCCTCTGGCCGGCTGAGCGCCTGCACGCTCGTTTTATGGGTTGACTTAGGCATATGGAGTTCATTCCCAGTCTAAGCATACGGAGTTCATTCCTAGTCTAAGATTGGATCGGATCGAGGGTTGGGCAGCACATGCTGGGCTCGGGCATGTGCTGGTGCCGCATTTTTCTTTGTCGGGGCACCATCGTTGGAGCATCACAGGAGAACCTGATCGACGACATTAGGGTTTCGACGATCAGGGGGGCCGGGGGTGTGACAGCAAGATCGGCAGCACACAGAGTGGGACCCGATCGATCCCCGGCTTATGCATCCCACCCCTCTGGCTGGCTGAGCGCCCGCATGCTCGTTTCATGGGTTAACTTAGGCATACGGAGTTCATGCCCTATCTAAGCATACGGAGTTCATTCCAGTCTAAGATCGGATCAGACTGAGGGTTACAACAGCACATGCTGGGCTCGGGCATGTGCTAGTGCTGCATTTTTCTTCGTCGAGGCACCATCGCCGGAGAACCTGACCGGCGGTATTGGAGTTCTGGCGATCGAGGGGGCCGGGGGGGTGTGCACTCAAGATGTGCGATGGGTACTGGTACTTGGCCCTTATATTTACCCCCTATCCCTCATCAAACCTTGAGAACTCACACCCCTTTAAAGAGCATTTGAGACTTTACAGGTTTGCTGCCAGTAGCCATTAAAGTGTTCGAAATAGGGACACTTTTTTCAAATGGTCAAAAAATCTTGTACACTTCGAGCTTTTAGCTGAATTCTTTTTGTGCATGCCAACAAAAATACAAGGATCATGTCTACCATGTTCAGGGCAGAAACTTCTTCCGAAAAAATTTTAAAAAATCTCGAACCGCAAAAAGTTTCAAAAATCATGAAAAATAGAAAACGAGTCGTCTTGCCATGAAACTTCATGTGAAGGCTTAAGGGACCATGTGCTTAAACCCACCTACCACCCTATCGATCCACAACTTGCGCATCCCGTCTCTCTGGCCGGCATAGTGCCTGCCCTCTCGCTTGCCTGCTCATTTCGTCGGTTGGCTTAGGCATACGAAGTTCATTCCCAGTCTAAGATCGAACCGAACCGAGGGTTACGACAGCAAAATCGGCAGCACACAGAGGGGGACCCGGTCGATCCCCGACTTGCGCATCCCACCCCTCTGGTCGACTGAGCGCCTGCACAATCGTTTCTTGGGTTGACTTAGGCATTCGGAGTTCATTCCTAGTCTAAGCGTACGGAGTTCATTCATAGCCTAAGATCGGACCGGACCGAGGGTTGCGACAGCACATGCTGGGCTCGGGCATGTGCTGTTGCCGCATTTTTCTTCACTGCGGCCCATCACCGGAGAACCTGACCGATGGCATTGGGGTTCCGACGATCGGGGGGGCCGGGGGGTGCACACATGATGTGCGATGGGTGCTGGTACCTGGCCCTTATATTGGCCCCTTATCCCTTATCAAACCTCGAGAACTCACACCCCCTTAAAGAGCATTTGAGATTTTACAGGTTTGCTGCCAGTAGCCATTAAAGTGTCAGAAATGGGGACACTTTTTTCAAATGATCACAAAATCTTGTACACTTCGAGTTTTTAGCTGAATTGTTTTGTGCATGCCAAAAAAAATACAAGGATCACGTCTACCAAGTTTGGGGCCAAAACTCCTTTCGAAAAAATTTTAAAAAATCTCGAACCGTAAAAAGTTTCAAAAATTATGAAAAATAGAAAACGAGTCGTCTTGCCATGAAACTTCACATGAAGGCTTAAGGGACCATGTGCTTAAACCCACCTACCACCCTATCGACCCACAGCTTGTGCATCCCATCTCTGTAGCCGGCATAGTGCCCGCCCAGCCGCCCGCTAGCTCGTTTCATCGGTTGGCTTAGGCATACGGAGTTCGTTCCTAGTCTAAGATCGAACCGAACTAGGGGTTGCAGGAGCAAGATCGGCAGCACGCAGAGGGGGACCCGACCGATCCCCGGCTTGAGCATCCCGCCCCTCTGGCCGGCTGAGCGCCTGCATGCTCGTTTCATGGGTTGAGTTAGGCATACGGAGTTCATTCCCAGTCTAAGATCAGATCAGACCGAGGGTTGCAGCAGCAGATGCTAGGCTCGGGCATGTGCTGGTGCCACAGTTTTCCTCACTGGGGCACCATCGTCAGAGCATCGTCAGAGAACTTGACTGGCGGCATTAGGGTTTCGGCGATCGGGGGGTCGGGGGTGTGCCCACATGATGTGCGATGGGTGCTGGTACTTGGCCCTTATACTGGCCCCCTATCCCTTATCAAACCTCAAGAACTCACACCTCCTGAAAGAGCATTTGAGATTTTACAGGTTTGCTGCCAATAGCAGTTAAAGTGTCTGAAATGGGGACACTTTTTTCAAATGGTCACAAAATCTTGTACACTTAGAGTTTTTAGCTTAATTTTTTTGTCCTTGCCAAAAAAAATACAAGGATCATGTCTACCAAGTTTGGGGCCGAAACTACTTCCAAAAAAATTTTTAAACATCCCGAACCGCAAAAAGTTTCAAAAATCATGAAAAATAGAAAATGAGTCGTCTTGCCATGAAACTTCACGTGAAGGCTTAAGGGACCATTGTAAGAATTTACAAGCCATAAAAATGGCATTGGCATGAAGAAATATGAAGATGTGCCTAAACCCACCTACCACCCTATCGATCCACAGCTTGCGCATCCCGCGTCTCTGGCCGACGTAGTGCCCGCCCGCCCGCTCGTTTCGTCAGTTGGCTTAGGCATACGGAGTTCATTCCCAGTCTAAGATCAGATCAGACCAAGGGTTGCGGCAGCAAGATCGATAGCACACAGAAGGGGACCCAGCTGATCCCCGGCTTGCGCATCCCGCCCCTCTGGCCGGCTGAGTGCCCGCTTGCTTGTTTTGTGGGTTGACTTAGGCATACGGGGTTCATTCCCAGTCTAAGCATATGGAGTTCATTCCCAGTCTAAGATCGGACAGGACTGAGGGTTGTGGCAGCACATGCCGGGCTCGGGTACGTGCTGGTGCCACATTTTTCTTCGTCGGGGCACCATCGCTCGAGCATCGTCGAAGAACCTGACCGACGGCATTGTGGTTCCGGTGATCGGGGGGGCCGGGGGGTGTGCGTACATGATGTGCGATGGGTGCTGGTACTTGGCCCTTATATTGGCCCCTTATCCCTCATCAAACCTCAAGAACTCACACCCCCTTAAAGAGCATTTGAGATTTTACAGGTTTGCTGTCAGTAGCCATTAAAGTGTCTGAAATGGGGACACTTTTTTCAAATGGTCACAAAATCTTGTACACTTCGAGTTTTTAGCTGAATTTTTTTGTGCATGCCAAAAAAAATGCAAGGATCACATCTAATAAGTTTGGGGCCAAAACTCCTTCCAAAAAATTTTTAAAAAATCTTGAACCGTAAAAAGTTTTGAAAATCGTGAAAAATAAAAAAGGAGTCGTCTTGCCATGAAACTTCACGTGAAGTCTTAAGGGACCATTGTATGAATTTACAAGCCATATAAATGGCATTGGCATGTAGAAATATGAAGATGTGCCTAAACCCACCTACCACCCTATCGATCCACGGCTTGCGCATCTCGTCTCTCTGGCCGACGTAGAGCCCACCCGCCCCTTCGTTTCGTCGGTTGGCTTAGGCATACGGAGTTTATTCCCAATCTAAAATTAGACCGAACCAAGGGTTGCGGTAGCAGGATCAGAAGCATGCCAAGGGGAACCCGACCGATCCTCGGCTTGCACATCTCGCCCCTCTGGCCGGCTGAACGCCCGCACGCTCGTTTCGTGGGTTGGCTTAGGCATACGGAGTTCATTCCCAGTCTAAGATCAGACCGGGTAGAGGGTTGCGGCAGCACATGCTGGGCTCGAGCATGTGCTGGTGCCGTATTTATCCTCACTGGGGCACCATCGTCGGAGAACTTGATCGACGGCATTGGGGTTCCGACGATCGGGGGGTGTGTGCACATGATGTGCAATGGGTGCTGGTACTTGGCCCTTATATTGGCCCCTTGTCCCTCATCAAACCTCAAGAACTCACACTCCCTTAAAGAGCATTTGAGATTTTACAGGTTTGCTGCCAGTTGCCATTAAAGTGTCTGAAATGGGGACACTGTTTTCAAATGGTCACAAAATCTTGTTCACATCGAGTTTTTAGCTGAATTGTTTTTTGCATGCCAACAAAAATAAAAGGATCATGTCTACCAAGTCTAGGTCCAAAAATTCTTCTAAAAAAATTTTAAAAAATCCCGAACCGTAAAAAGATTCGAAAATCGTGAAAAATAAAAAATGAGTCGTCGTGCCATGAAACTTCACGTGAAGGCTTAAGGGACCATTGTATGAATTTACAAGCCATAAAAATGGCATTGGCATGCAGAAATATGAAGATGTGCCTAAACCCACCTACCACCCTGTCGATCCACGGCTTGCACATCCCGTCTCTCTGGCCGGCGTCGTGCCCGCCCGCCCGCCCCCCCGCCCGCTCATTTCATCGGTTGGCTTAGGCATACGGAGTTCATTAATAGTCTAAGATCGGATCAGATCGAAGGTTGCAGTAGCAGGATCGACAGCATGCAGAGGGGGACCTGGTTGATCCCCGGCTTACGCATCTGCCCCTTTGGCCGGCTAAGCGCCCGCACGCTCGTTTCATGATTTGACTTAGGCATACGAAGTTCATTCCCAGTCTAAGCATACGGAGTTCATTCCCAGTCTAAGATCAGATCAGATCGACGGTTACGGTAGCACATGCTGGGCTCGGGCATGTGCTAGAGCCGTATTTTTCTTCTTCGGGGCACCATCGCCTGAGCATCGCCAGAGAACCTGACCGGCGGCATTAGGGTTCTGACGATCGGGGGGGCTGGGGGGTGTGCGCACATGATGTACGATGGGTGCTGGTGCTTGGCCCTTATATTGGCCCCCTACGCCTCATCAAACCTTGAGAACTCACACCCCCTTAAAGAACATTTGAGATTTTACAGGTTTGCTGCCAGTAGCAATTAAAGTGTCTGAAATGAGGACACTTTTTTCAAATTATCACAAAATCTTGTACACTTTGAGTTTTTAGCTGAATTGTTTTGTGCATGCCAACAAAAATACAAGGATCACGTCTACCAAGTTTGGGGCCAAAACTCCTTCCGAAAAAAGTTTAAAAAATCTCAAATCGTAAAAAGTTTTGAAAATCGTGAAAAATAGAAAACGAGTCGTCTTCCGTGAAACTTCTCGTGAAGGTTTAAAGGACCATTGTATGAATTTACAAGCCATAAAAATGGCATTGGCACACAGAAATATGAAGATGTGCCTAAGCCCACCTACCACCGTATCGATCCATGGCTTGCGCATCCCGTCTCTTTGACCGGCGTAGTGCCCACCCTCCGCCCGCCCGCTCGTTTCGTCAGTTGGCTTAGGCATACGGAGTGCATTACCTGTCTAAGATCGGATCGGACCGAGGGTTGCAGCAGCAGGATCGGCAGCATGTAGAGGGGGACCCGATCGATCCCCGGCTTGCGCATCCTGCCCCTCTAGCCGGCTGAGTGCCCGCACGCTCGTTTCATGGGTTGACTTAGGCATACGGAGTTCATTCCCAGTCTAAGCATACAGAGTTCATTCCCAGTCTAAGATCAGACTAGATCGAGGGTTGCGGTAGCACATGCTGGGCTCGGGCATGTGCTGGTGCCTCATTTTTCTTTGTCGAGGCACCATCATCAGAGCATCGCTGAAAGACCGGACCGACGGCATTGGGGTTCCGATGATCGGGGGAGACGACGGGGTGTGCGTACATGATGTGAGATGAGTGCTGGTACTTCGCCCTTATACTGGCCTCCTATGCCTCATCAAACCTCAACAACTCACACCCCTTAAAGACCATTTGAGATTTTACAAGTTTGCTGCCAGTAGCTATTAAAGTGTCTGAAATGGGGACACTCTTTTCAAATGGTTACAAAATCGTGTACACTTCGAGTTTTTAGCTAAATTTTTTTGTGCATGCCAAAAAAAATACAAGGATCACATCTACCAAGTTTGGGGCAAAAAATCCTTCCAAAAAAATTTTAAAAAAATCTCGAACCGCAAAAAGTTTCAAAAATCATGAAAAATAGAAAATGAGTCGTCTTGCCATGAAACTTCACGTGAAGGCTTAAGGGACCATTGTATGAATTTACAAGGCATACAGAACTATGAAGATGTGCCTAAACCCACCTACCACCCTATCGATCCACGGCTTGCGCATCCCGTCTCTCTGGCAGGCGTAGTGCCCGCCTGCCTGCTCGTTTCATCGGTCGGCTTATACATACGGAGTTCATTCATCAGTCTAAGATTGGATCAGACCGAGGGTTACGGCAGCAGGATCGATAGCAGGCAGAAGGGGACCTGACTTCCGCATCCCGCCCCTCTGGCCGGCTGAGTGCTCGTACGCTCGTTTCGTGGGTTGACTTAGGCATACGGAGTTCATTCCCAGTCTAAAATTAGATCAGATCGAGGGTTGCGAAAACACATGCTGGGCTCAGGCATGTGCTGGTGCCACATTTTTCTTCGTCAAGGCACCATCACCGGAGCATCGCCAGAGAACCTGACCGGCGGCATTGTGGTTCCGGCGATCGGGGTGGCTGGGGGGGGGTGTGTGCACATGATGTGCGATGGGTGCTGGTACTTGGCCCTTATATTGGCCCCCTATCCCTCATCAAACCTCGAGAACTCACACCCCCTTAAAGAGCATTTGAGATTTTACAGGTTTGCTGCAGTAGCCATCAAAATGTTTGAAATGGGGACACTTTTTTCAAATGGTCACAAAATCTTGTACACTTCGACTTTTTAGCTGAATTTTTTTGTGCATGCCAACAAAAATACAAGGATCACGTCCAAAAAGTTTGGGGCTAAAAATCCTTCCGAAAAAATTTTAAAAAATCCCGAACCGTAAAAAGTTTCAAAAATCGTGAAAAATAGAAAACGAGTCATCTTGCCATGAAACTTCACGTGAATGGTCAAGGGACCATTGTATGAATTTACAAGCCATAAAAATGGCATTGGCATGCAGAAATATGAAGATGTGCCTAAACCCACCTACCACCCTATCGATCCATGGCTTGTGCGTCCCATCTCTTTGGCCAGCGTAGTGCCCGCCCGCTAATTTCGTCGGTTGGCTTAGGCATATAGAGTTCATTCCATTCTAAGATTAGACCGAGCCGAGGGTTGGGGTAGCAGGATCGACAGCACGTAGAGGGGGACCCGTCGAGCCACGACTTGCGCATCCCACCCTTCTGGCCGGTTGAGCGCCCATACGCTCGTTTCATCGGTTGACTTAGGCATACGGAGTTCATTCCCAGTCTAAGATCAGACCAGACCGAGGGTGGCAGCAGCACATGCTGGGCTCGGGCAAGTGCTGGTGCCACATTTCTCTTCGTCGGGGCACCATCACCGGAGCATCGTTGGAGAACCTGACCGACGACATTTGGGTTCCGACGATCGGGGGGGCCGGGGGGTGTGCTAACAGGATGTGCGATGGGTGCTGGTACTTGGCCCTTATATTGGCCCCTATCCCTCATCAAACCTCGAGAACTCACACCCTCTTAAAGAGCATTTGAGATTTTATAGGTTTGCTGCCAGTAGCCATTAAAGTGTCTGAAATGGGGACACTATTTTCAAATGGTCACAAAATCTTGTACACTTTGAGTTTTTAGCTGAATTGTTTTGTACATGGCAACAAAAATACAAGGATCACGCTTACCAAGTTTCGGCCTGAAACTTATTCCGAAAAAATTTTGAAAAATCTTGAACCGCAAAAAGTTTTGAAAATCGTGAAAAATAGAAAAGGAGTCATCTTGCCATGAAACTTCACGTGAAGGCTTAAGGGACCATTGTATGAATTTACAAGCCATAAAAATGGAATTGGCATGTAGAAATATGAAGATGTGCCTAAACCCACCTACCACCCTATCGATCCATGGCTTGTGCATCCCATCTCTCTGGCCCGCGTGGTGCCCGCCCGCCCGACCCCCCGCCTGCTCGTTTCGTCGGTTGGCTTAGGCATACGGAGTTCATTCTCAGTCTAAGATTGGACCGACCGAAGGTTGGGGCAGCATGATCGGCAGCACATAGAAAGGGACCCGGTTGATCCATGAATTACGCATCCCACCCTTCTGGCCGGCTGAGCACCCGCACGCTCGTTTCGTGGGTTGACTCAGGCATACGGAGTTCATTTCCAATCTAACCATACGAAGTTCATTCCCAGTCTAAGATCGAACCAGACTGAGGGTTGCGGCAGCACATGCTGGGCTCAGACAAGTGCTGGTGCCGCATTTTTCTTCGCCGGGGCACCATCACCGAAGCATCGTCGGAGAACTTGACTGGCAGCATTAGGGTTCTGACAATCGGGGGTGCCGGGGGGTGTGCGCACATGATGTGTGATGGGTGCTAGTACTTGGCCCTTATATTGGCCCCCTATCCCTCATCAAACCTCGAGAACTCACACCCCCTTAAAGAGAATTTGAGATTTTACAGGTTTGCTGCCAGTAGCCATTAAAGTGTCTAAAATGGGGACACTTTTTTCAAACGGTCACAAAATCTTGTACACTTTGAGTTTTTAGCTGAATTTTTTGGTGCATGCCAAAAAAAATACAAAGATCATGTCTACCAAGTTTGGGGACAAAATACCATCCAAAAAAATTTTAAAAAATCCCGAATTGCAGAGGGGGACCCAGCCGATCCCTGGCTTGCGCATCCAGCCCCTCTAGCAGGTTGAGCGCCTGCACTCTCGTTTCGTGGGTTGACTTAGGCATACGGAGTTCATTCCCAGTCTAAGCGTACGAAGTTCATTCCCAATCTAAGATCGGATCGGACCGAGGGTCGCAGTAGCACATGTTGGGCTCGGGCATGTGCTGGTGCCACATTTTTCTTCGTCGGGGCACCATCGTTGGAGCACCACCTGAGAACCTAACCGGCGGCATTGGGGTTCCGACAATCGGGGGGGCCAGGTGGGGTGTGCGCACATGATGTGCGATGGGTGCTGGTACTTGGCGCTTATATTGGCCCCCTATCCCTCGTCAAACCTCGAGAACTCACACCCCTTTAAAGAGCATTTGAGATTTTATAGGTTTGCTGCCAGTAGCCATTAAAGTGTCTGAAATGGGGACACCTTTTTCAAATGGCCACAAAATCTTGTACACTTTGAGTTTTTAGCTGAATGTTTTTGTGCATGCCAAAAAAAATACAAGGATCACGTCTACCAAGTTTGGGGCCAAAGCTCCTTTCGAAAAAATTTTAAAAAATCTCGAACCGTAAAAAGTTTCAAAAATCATAAAAAATAGAAAACAGGTCGTCTTGCCATGAAACTTCAGTGAAGGCTTAAGGGACCATTGTATGAATTTACAAACCATAAAAATGGCATTGGCACACAGAAATATGAAGATGTGCCTAAACCCACCTACCACCCTATCGATCCATAGCTTGCGCATCCCGTCTCTCTGGCCAGCGTAGTGCCCACCCGCCCGCCCACTCGTTTTGTCGGTTGGCTTAGGCATACGGAGTTCATTCCCAGTCTAAGATCAGACCGGACTGAGGGTTATGGCAGCAGGATCGGCAGCACGTAGAGGGGGACCCGGTCGATCATCGACTTGCGCATCTCGCCCCTCTGGTCGACTGAGCGCCCGCACATCGTGTCGTGGGTTGACTGAGGCATACGGAGTTCATTCCCAGTCTAAGCATACGGAGTTCGTTCCCAGTCTAAGCATACGAAGTTCATTCCCAGCCTAAGATTAGACCGGACCGATGGTTGTTGCAGCACATGTTGGGATCGGGCATGTGCTGGTGTCACATTTTTCTTCGTCAGGGTACCATCGTCGGAGCATCACCGGAGAACCTGACCGACGGCATTGGGGTTCTAACGATCGGGGGGGTC
This sequence comes from Durio zibethinus, assembly GCF_047325235.1. Lineage (NCBI taxonomy): Eukaryota > Viridiplantae > Streptophyta > Magnoliopsida > Malvales > Malvaceae > Durio > Durio zibethinus. The sequence continues at coordinate 20,401,232 of NC_143162.1, read as the reverse complement.
AGGGGGGGTGTGCGCACATGATGTGCGATGTGTGCTGGTACTTGGCCCTTATATTGGCCTCCTATCCTTCATCAAACCTTGAGAACTCACACCCCCTTAAAGGGCATTTGAGATTTTACAAGTTTGCTGCCAGTAGCCATTAAAGTGTTTGAAATGGGGACACTTTTTTCAAATCGTCACAAAATCTTGTACACTTCGAGTTTTTAGCTGAATTTTTTTATGCATGCCAACCAAAATAAAAGGATCACGTCTACCAAGTTTGGGGCCAAAACTCCTTCCGAAAAAATTTTAGAAAATCTCGAACCGCAAAAACTTTCAAAAATCATGAAAAATAGAAAAAAAAGTCGTCTTGCCATGAAACTTCATGTGAAGGCTTAGGGGACCATTGTATGAGTTTACAAGCCATAAAAATGGTATTGGCATGAAGAAATATGAAGATGTGCCTAAACCCACCTACCACCCTATCGATCCACAGCTTGCGCATCCCGTCTCTCTGGCCGGCGTAGTGGTCGCCCGCCCGCCCGCCCGTTTCTTTCGTCGGTTGGCTTAGGCATATGGAGTTCATTCCCAGTGTAAGATCAGACCGGATTGAGGGTTGCGGCAACAGGATTGGCACCACGTAGAGGGGGAGCCGGCCGATCCCCGGCTTATGCATCCCGCCCCTCTGGCCGGCTCAGCGCCCGCACGCTCGTTTCATGGGTTGACTGAGGCATACGGAGTTCATTCCCAGTCTAAGCATACGGAGTTCATTCTCAGTCTAAGATCGGACAGGATCGACGGTTGCGGCAGCACATGCTGGGCTCGAGCATGTGCTGGTGCCACATTTTTCTTCGTCGGGGCGCCAACGTCAGAGCATCGTCGGAGAACCTGACCGGTGTCATTGGGGTTCCGACGATCGGGGGGGCCGGGGGGGTGTGCGCACATGATGTGTGATGGGTGCTTGTACTTGGCCCTTATATTGGCCCCCTATCCCTCATCAAACCTCGAAAACTCACACCCCTTAAAGAGCAGTTGAGATTTTACAGGTTTGCTGCCAGTAGCCTTTAAAGTGTCTGAAATGGGGACACTTTTTTCAAATGGTCCCAAAATCTTGTACACTTCGAGCTTTTAGCTGAATTTTTTTGTGCATTCCAACATAAATACAAGGATCACGTCTACCAAGTTTGGGGCCAAAAATCTTTCCAAAAAAATTTTAAAAAATCTCGATCCGTAAAAAGTTTCAAAAATCATCAAAAATAGAAAACGAGTCATCTTGCCATGAAACTTCACGTGAAGGCTTAAGGGACCATTGTATGAATTTACAAGCCATAAAAATGGCATTGGCATGTAGAAATATGAAGATGTGCCTAAACCCACCTACCACCCTATCGATCCACAGCTTACGCATCCCTTCTCTCTGGCCAGCGTAGTGCCCGCCCGCCTGCCCGCCCGCTCGTTTCTTCAGTTGGGTTAGGCATACGGAGTTCATTCCTAGTCTAAGATTGGACCGGACAGAGGGTTGCAGCAGCTGGATCGGCAGCACGCAAAGGGTGACCCGACCGATCCTCTGGCCGAATGAGCGCCCGCACGCTCGTTTCACGGGTTGACTTAGGCATACGGAGTTCATTCTCAGTCTAAGATTGGACCGGATTGAGGGTTGCGAGAGCACATGCTGGGCAAGTGCATGTGCCGGTGCCGCTTTTTTCTTCATTGGGGCACCATCGCCAGAGCATCGTCGGAGAACCTGACCGACGGATTAGAGTTCTGACGATCGGGGGGGCCAGGGGGGTGTGCGCACATGATGTGCGGTGGGTGCTGGTAGTTGGCCCTTATATTGGCCCCCTATCCGTCATCAAACCTCGAGAACTCACACCCCCTCAAAGAGCATGTGAGATTTTACAGGTTTGCTGCTAGTAGCCATTAAAGTGTCTGAAATGGGGACACTTTTTTCAAATGGTCCCAAAATCTTGTACACTTCGAGTTTTTAGCTGAATTTTTGTGAGCATACCAAAAAAAATACAAGGATCACGACCACCAAGTTTGGGGCCAAAACTCCTTCCAAAATATTTTAAAAAATCTTGAACCGTAAAAAGTTTCAAAAATCATGAAAAATAAAATATGAGTCGTCTTGCAATGAAACTTCACATGAAGGCTTAAGGGACCATTGTATGAATTTACAAGCCATAAAAATGGCATTGGCATGCAAAAATAAGAAGATGTGCCAAAACCCACCTACCACCCTATCGATCCACGGCTTGTACATCCCGTCTCTCTGGCCGACGTAGTGCCCGCCCGCCCGTCTGCCCGCTCGTTTCATCAGTTGGCTTAGGCATACAGAGTTCATTCCCAGTCTAAGATCGGACCGGACTGAGGGTTGTGGCAGTAGGATCGGTAGCCTGCAGAGGGGGACCCGATCGATCCCCGGCTTGTGCATGCTGCCCCTCTGGCCGACTGAGCGCCCGTACGCTCGTTTCGTGGGTTGACTTAAGCATACGAAGTTCATTCCCAGTCTAAGATCAGACCAAACCGAGGGTTACGGCAGCACATGCTGGGCAAGTGCATTTGCTGGTGCCGTATTTTTCTTCATCAGGGCACCATCGCCGGAGCATCGCCGGATTGGGGTTCCGGCGATCGGGGGGGCCAGGGGGTGTGCACACATGATGTGTCATGGGTGGTGGTACTTGGCCCTTATATTGGCCCCCTATCCCTCATCAAACCTCGAGAACTCACACCCCCTTAAAGAGCATTTGAGATTTTACAGGTTTGCTGCCAGTAGCCATTAAAGTGTCTAAAATGGGGACACTTTTTTCAAATGGTCACAAAATCTTGTATACTTCGAGTTTTTAGGTGAATTTTTTTGTGCACGCCAACAAAAATACAAGGATCATGTCTACCAAGTTTGGGGCCAAAACTCCTTCCAAAAAAATTTAAAAAATCCCAAACCGCAAAAAGTTTTGAAAATCTTGAAAAATAAAAAACGAGTAGTCTTGGCATGAAACTTCACGTGAAGGCTTGTGGGACCGTTGTATGAATTTACAAACCATAAAAATGGCATTGGCATGCAGAAATATTAAGATGTGCCTAAACCCACCTACCACCCTATCGATCCACGACTTGCACATCCCATCTCTCTGGCCGGCGCAGTGCCCGCCCGCCCGCCCGCCCGCTCATTTCGTCGGTTGGCTTAGGCATACGGAGTTTATTCCGAGTCTAAGATTGGATCAGACCGAGGGTTGCAGTAGCAGGATCAGCAGCACGCAGAGGGGGACTAGGTCGATCCCCGGCTTGCGCATCCCGCCCCTCTGGTCAACTCAGTGCCCGCACGCTCGTTTCCTGGGTTGACTTAGGCATACAGAGTTCATTCCTAGTCTAAGCATACGGAGTTTATTCCCAGTCTAAGATTGAACCGGATCGAGGGTTACGGTAGCACATGCTGGGCTCGGGCATGTGTGATGGGTGCTGGTACTTGGCCCTTATATTGGCCCTTATATTGGCCCCCTATCCCTCATCAAACCTCGAGAACTCACACATCTTTAAAGATCATTTGGGATTTTACAGGTTTGCTGCCAGTAGCCATTAAAGTATCTGAAATGGGGACACCTTTTTCAAATGGTCACAAAATCTTGTACACCTCGAGTTTTTAGCTGAATTGATTTGTGCATGCCAACAAAAATTCAAGGATAATGTATACAAAGTTTGGGGCACAAACTCCTTCCGAAAAAATTTTAAAAAATCTCGAACCATAAAAAGTTTCAAAAATCGTGAAAAATAGAAAACAAGTTGTCTTGCCATGAAACTTCACGTGAAGGCTTAAGGGATCATTGCATGAATTTACAAGCCATAAAAATGGCATTGGCATGCAGAAATATGAAGATGTGCCTAAACCCACCTACCACCCTATTGATCCTTGGCTTGCGCATCTCGTCTCTCTGGCCGGCGTAGTGCCCGCCCGCCCGCCCGCCTGCTCGTTTCGTCGGTTGGTGTAGGTATACGGAGTTCATTCCCAGTCTAAGATTAGATCAGACCGAGGGTTGTAGTAGTAGGATCAGTAGCACGCAGAGGGGGACCCAGCCGATCCTCGGCTGGCGCATCCTGCCCCTTTGGCCGGTTGAGCGCCCGTACGCCGTACGCTCATTTCGTGGGTTAACTTAGGCATACGGAGTTCATTCCCAATCTAAGCATGTGGAGTTCATTCCTGGTCAAAGATCAGAATGGACCGAGGGTTGCGGCAGCACATGTTGGGCTCGGGCATGTGCTGGTGCCGCATTTCTCTTCACCGAGGCACCATTGCCGGAGAACCTGACCGACGGCATTGGGGTTCCTGTGATCGAGGGGGCCAGGGGGTGTGGCACATCATGTGCGATGGGTGCTGGTACTTGGCCCTTATATTGGCCCCCTATCCCTCATCAAACCTCGAGAACTCACACCTCCTTAAAGAGCATTTGAGATTTTACAGGTTTGCTGCTAGTAGCCATTAAAGTGTCTGGAATGGGGACACTTTTTTCAAATGGTCAAAAAATCTTCTACAATTTGAGTTTTTAACTGAATTTTTGTGTGCATGCCAACAAAAATACAATGATCACGTCTACCAAGTTTGGGGCCAAAAATCCTTCCGAAAAAATTTTAAAAAATCCCGAACGGCAAAAACTTTCAAAAATCCTAAAAAATAGAGAACGAGTCGTCTTGCCATGAAACTTCACATGAAGGCTTAAGGGACCATTGTATGAATTTACAAGTCATAAAAATGGCATTGGCACACAGAAATATGAAGATGTGCCTAAACCCACCCACCACCCTATCGATCCACGGCTTGCGCATCTCGTCTCTATGGCCGACGTAGTGCCCACCCGCCCACCCGCTCGTTCCGTCGGTTGGCTTAGGCATACAGAGTTCATTCCCAGTCTAAGATCAGACCGGACCAAGGATTGCGGCAGCACAATCGGCAACATGCAGAGGGGGACCCGATCGATCCCCGGCTTGCGCATCCCGGCCCTCTAGGCGGCTGAGCGCCCGCACAATCATTTCATGGGTTGACTTAGGCGTACGGAGTTCATTCCCAGTCTAAGCGTACGGAGTTCATTCCCAGTCTAAGATCAGACCGGACCGAGGGTTGCGGCTGCAAATGTTGGGCTCGGGTTTGTGCTGGTGCCAAAATTTTCTTCGCAAGGGCACCATCGCCGGAGCATCGCCGGAGAACCTGACCGGCGATATTGGGGTTCCGACGACCGGGGGCCCGGGGGGGTGTGCGCCCATGATGTGTGATGGGTGCTGGTACTTGGCCCTTATATTGGCCCCCTATCCCTCATCAAACCTCGAGAACTCACACCTCCTTAAAGAGCATTTGAGATTTTACAGGTTTGCTGCTAGTAGCCATTAAAGTGTCTAGAATGGGGACACTTTTTTCAAATGGTCACAAAATCTTCTACAATTTGAGTTTTTAGCTGAATTTTTTTGTGCATGCCAACAAAAATACAATGATCACGTCTACCAAGTTTGGGGCTAAAACTCCATCCGAAAAAATTTTAAAAAATCCTGAACCGCAAAATGTTTTGAAAATCATGAAAAATAGAAAACGAGTCATGTTGCAAGGAAACTTCACGTGAAGGCTTAAGGGAGCATTGTATGAATTTACAAGCCATAAAAATGGCATTGGCACATAGATATATGAAGGTTTGCCTAAACCCACCTACCACCCTATCGATCCACGGCTTGAGCATCCCGTCTCTCTGGCCGGCGTAGTGCCCGCCCACCCACCAGCCCGCTCGTTTCGTCGGTTTGCTTCGGCATACGGAGTTCATTCCCAGTGTATGATCAGACCAGATGGAGGGTTGCGACAGCAGGATCAGCAGCACGCAGAGGGGGACTCGACCGATCCCCGGCTTGCGCATCCCGCCCCTCTGGCCAACTGAGCGCCCACACGCTCGTTTCGTGGGTTGACTTAGGCATTCCTCATCAAACCTCGAGAACTCACACCCCCTTAAAGAGCATTTGAGATTTTACAAGCTTGCTGCCAGTATTCATTAAAGTGTCTAAAATGGGGACACTTTTTTCAAATGGTCACAAAATCTTGTACACTTCGAGCTTTTAGCTGAATTTTTTTGTCCATGACAACAAAAATACAAGGATCATGTCTACCAAGTTTGGGGCCAAAACATCTTCCAAAAAAATTTTAAAAAATCTCGAACCGTAAAAAGTTTTAAAAATCGTGAAAAATAGAAAATGAGTCGTCTTGCCATGAAACTTCACGTAAAGGCTTAAGGGACCATTGTATGAATTTACAAGCCATAAAAATGGCATTGGCATGCAGAAATATGAAGATGTGCCTAAACCCACCTACCACCCTATTGATCCTTGGCTTGCGCATCTCGTCTCTCTGGCCGGCGTAGTGCCCGCCCGCCCGCCCGCCTGCTCGTTTCGTCGGTTGGTGTAGGTATACGGAGTTCATTCCCAGTCTAAGATTAGATCAGACCGAGGGTTGTAGTAGTAGGATCAGTAGCACGCAGAGGGGGACCCAGCCGATCCTCGGCTGGCGCATCCTGCCCCTTTGGCCGGTTGAGCGCCCGTACGCCGTACGCTCGTTTCGTGGGTTGACTTAGGCATACGGAGTTCATTCCCAATCTAAGCATGTGGAGTTCATTCCTAGTCAAAGATCAGAATGGACCGAGGGTTGCGGCAGCACATGTTGGGCTCGGGCATGTGCTGGTGCTGCATTTCTCTTCGCCGAGGCACCATTGCCGGAGCATCGCCGGAGAACCTGACCGACGGCATTGGGGTTCCTGTGATCGAGGGGGCCAGGGGGTGTGGCACATCATGTGTGATGGGTGCTGGTACTTGGCCCTTATATTGGCCCCCTATCCCTTATCAAACCTCGAGAACTCACACCTCCTTAAAGAGCATTTGAGATTTCACAGGTTTGCTGCTAGTAGCCATTAAAGTGTCTGGAATGGGGACACTTTTTTCAAATGGTCACAAAATCTTCTACAATTTGAGTTTTTAGCTGAATTTTTTTATGCATAACAACAAAAATACAATGATCATGTCTACCAAGTTTGGGGCTAAAACTCCATCCGAAAAAATTTTAAAAAATCCCGAACCGCAAAATGTTTTGAAAATCATGAAAAATAGAAAACGAGTCATGTTGCCAGGAAACTTCACGTGAAAGCTTAAGGGACCATTGTATGAATTTACAAGCCATAAAAATGGCATTGGCACATAGATATATGAAGGTTTGCCTAGACCCACCTACCACCCTATCGATCCACGGCTTGAGCATCGCGTCTCTCTGGCCGGCGTAGTGCCCGCCCACCCGCCCGCCCGCTCGTTTCATCGGTTCGCTTCGGCATATGGAGTTCATTCCCAGTCTATGATCAGACCAGATGGAGGGTTGCGACAGCAGGATCAACAGAACGCAGAGGGGGACCCGGCTGATCCCTGGCTTGCGCATCCCGCCCCTCTGGCCAACTGAGCGCCCGCACGCTCGTTTCGTGGGTTGACTTAGGCATTCAGAGTTCATTCCTAGTCTAAGCATACGGAGTTCATTTCCAGTCTAAGCATACGAAGTTCATTCCCAGTCTAAGATCGGACCCGACCGAGAGTTATGGCAGCACATGCTGGGCA